>NC_063181.1:41934918-42047418 GCF_023159225.1 Perognathus longimembris pacificus | reverse complement strand
TGGGCTCCTCCATGGGAAGTCTTTATTTTTTAACCAATCATCAAGATCTCAAATATTTTACTAAACAAAGAAAACCAGCTTTCTTTGGAGTTACTTGTTTTTGCGGTACTGAAAACGTGAACTCAGCGCCTTATGCTTGTGGCAAGCCCTTTACCACTTGAGCCACACCTAAAATCCGGTTATCATTATTTTCCCCTTTCTAGTTTATTGTTTTTAGTCTTAGCTTTTTTTTTTCTTTTTCTTTTCTGGTCCTGAGGCTTGGACTCTGGACGTGGCCTGATGTCCCTACGCTCTTTTGCCTAAAGCTAGCACGTTCCCACTTTTAGCCACAGCTCCACTTCTACTTTTCTGGGGGTTCACTGGAGATAAGAATCCCATGGATTTTCCTGCCTTGGCGGGCTCTGAACCACGATCCTCAGAGCTCAGCCTCCTGAGCAGCTGGGATGACAGGGTTGCAGCGCCCAGCTATAGCTTTTCTGTAAATACCTGAATGGCGATGTTCTCCAACCCAGGGCGATTCTCCCACTAAGACGCATCCTTCTGTTTTGACCAATGATACAAAAAAAAACACCTTTAGAAAACACGCTCCTCGCTCTCCCCCACGTGGATTTACCTACACTTCTGGGAGCAAGTGACAATCATCGCCACGTTACAGATGAAGCTAGAGCACAGGGAAATTAACGAGCCTCGTGAACCCCACTGGCCGGTGACACATCTGGAGTGGATATGAACATCTGCCGACCGCAAAGCTTCGCCTGTGCCGAGGGCAGAGTTCACTAAGCAAAGTGTTCATTCAACATGATTAGCAAGGTCCTGGGTTTTACCTCCCAGGACGGTATAAAAATATAGAGATAAATAACTAAATCAGCCCTGGTGGCTCATGCCTATAATCCTAATTACTCAGGAGGCTGAGCTCTGAGGAGCATGGGTCAAAACTCACCTGTCTGAAAGTCTGTAAGACTCTTCTCTCCAATTATCCACCCAAAAGCCAGAAATGGACCTCTAGCTCAAGTAGTAGAATGCTTCTCTTGAGCAAAAAAATAAGGTAAGAGACAGTACTTAAGCCCCGTGTTCAAGTTCTAGTACCAGCACACACACACACACACACACACACACACACACACCTAAAGAAATACATAGTAACATAGCGTAGTCTGCCTATCTTCCACTTCTGACCCAGAAAGCCAGGACTATAGCGTTCATGGACAATGACAGACACCGGAAGGGAAGAGAGGGGGTTCCGTGGGAGCTACCACAAGCGTGAAGTGATAACAGAGGGCAGGGCAATGCCGAGGGACTTTGACCCTTCCGTGGGGAGCCAAGTGAGGATGGGAAGTGGGTTCAAGTGACACGCGTCATTCGTTCATCCAGTCACTAGTTATTAACACATCAGACGTTACACGCGTCGGGCGTTGTGTCGGGGGTCTGGAGGAAGCTAGAGTCGGTGAGGAATAAGAATCATCTAGATGGCAGGGAGGAGCTCAGGGCTGGAGGAGCGGCGGGTAGCGGGAAGCACCGGCTGGCCGGCCTGGAGGGCAGAGGAGCTGGGGGCCACCAGGGGGCAGCAGGTGCTCGCGCAGGGACGCAGCTCAGCCAGGACCCAGTCCGTCTTCCTTCTGCAGCTGGAACAGATGAACCGATGAACCCACCATTTCCTTGGGCAAGCCCTCGAGCAGTTTCAGGAGCAACGTTATCTTAGTCAATGGTTCCAGCATAAACGTTTCCCTTTTTTTTTGGGGGGGGGGGGAGGTTCTTTTAGTAGAAGTCTGGATGCTAATATGGCTTAGCTTGTACATAATGCAATTCATCAAAAATCTTGAAGAAATAGGATTAGGGGACGAGTCTTCTAGTTGGACGCATGCCTCTGGCGTGACTGGACTGTGCATTGCCGCGCTGTGTGCGGGTCAAGGACGGCTGAGGAAGGCAGGGAAGGTCAGCGCCGCCGCGGAGAAGCTCAAGGTTGTGTCACTGCTGCGCGGCGTGCTACGCGACCAGGATGTTACAGTCTCGGGTGTCCGTGTGGATGTCTTCATTTTCAGCATCCTCCGTACACTGTACTCTTTGTCCCACGTCACCCGACATGAGGTGCCTTGACCACCCCCTGCGCTCGGGCCGGGGCTGCTTGCTCTCAGTCTCCTTCCTCCCTGGCCACGTCGGGTGTGCACGCGTGCCCTCCGTGCTGTTATTAGGGGAGGAGCTGGTGGAGAGCTCAGTGCCAGCCCGACAGAGGGCGACCCGCGCCCGCGCCGCCCTCCGAGCTGCCCGTGTCAGAGACGTCAGGAGGAGGCGATCGGTGATTACCGCAGGTGAACACTGCGGAGGGGGTGCAAACCCGCGCTTGGCCTTTGCTGTGGGGAGCTAGCCTTAATTGCTTAATCCATGGCGTATGTTCAGCTTCAAACCGTGACATAGGTATTTCCAATGAAGCCACTTGTTGTCCTTATATAATTTCAGATTGCTGAAATTCTTTAAATATTCATGCACAGTTCATTCAAAAAAAAGCATAATTTTTTTTTTTTTGGCCAGTCCTGGGCCTTGGACTCAGGGCCTGAGCACTGTCCCTGGTTTCTTTATTTTGCTCAAGGCTAGCACTCTGCCACTTGAGCCACAGCGCCCTCCTGGCCATTTCCTGTATATGTGGTGCTGGGGAATCGAACCCAGGGCCTCATGTATATGAGGCAGGCACTCTTGCCACTAGGCCATATCCCCAGCCCCTATAATTTTTTTTTAAAGTAAACTAAGCTGAATGCCAGTGGCTCACACTCGTAATCCAATATACTCAGAAGGCTGAGAGACCTGGAAATTTTTGATTCAAAGCCAACTCAGGTTAAAAAAAAATCTCCAAGGTTCAACCTCCAATTAACCAGGCAAAAATGTGGCTCAAGTGGTAGATCTCCGCATTAAATGATCAAGCTGAGCAAGAACATGAAGTTCCAAGTTCAAGACATGGTACTGGCATAAAAGTAAAATGAAATAAATAAAAATCTGGACGCTAGTGGCTCATGCCTTTAACCTACCTACTCAACAGGCTGATAGCTGGAAGCCAGTAGCAGACAGACGTTGGAGACTCCATCTCCAAAACAAAGCTGGCAAAAATCCAGACTGAAGGTGTGATCAGGCGGTAGACAGCCAGCCACGCATGTTGAAGGAACACAAGGCCCTGAGCTGAAACCTTGGAAATGACAAAGAGAAAACAAAGGAGAAAAGAAGAGCTGCGATATGGTGCCTGCCTGTAATCTTCTGTAGCCTTGCCTGCCCCCAAAATAAAACATTTAGAGACTGGAGGCATGGCTCAAATTAGTAGGGTGCTTGCTTAACAATTGTGAGGCCCTGAGTTCAAGCCCAAATACTTCCACCAAAAGCAGTTTATTATTTAAGCCTTATGACTCATGCCTGTAATCCTGGCTACTTGGGAAGTAGAGATAAGAGGGTCTTAGTTTTAGACAAGTCCAGGCAGACTCAGCCAGATCTTATCTTAAAGAATAAGCCAGGCACGATGGCATATTCTTATCCCCTCCAGCCATTTGGGAGGAACACATAAGAAGATTGGGGTGAAAGGGCCTGAAACTGGCCCCAGCCCCAAACGCAAAACTATCTGAAAAATAACTAAAGCAACAAAAGCTGTGGGCATGGTTTAATTGGTAGGGCATTCGTCTAACGAACTCAAGTCTTTAATAAAGACTTCATTGCTACTCCCTTCCCCAGATTAGAAGCTTACGATAGGAATCATCCATCCATCCATAAAACAAATTCCTATTTCTAGGATTTGGTTGAATTTAAGAAGGCAGAAAAAGGAACACATTGGAAAACTGGCACAAAAAGGAGAGACGATACGAGCACAACCATCCAGAGAGAGATATCGCCTGTGCGTGCACAAAAGGCAAATATTATGAAAGACAAAGAGCGCTGGAGGAAGCGCTGCAGAACACAGGTCGGACAGCTACAGGTGCTGCATGACCCTGATTGAATCCCCAAGTAAGAAACGAAGCTGCTGTACAGAAATTGAGGGGAGGGGGGCGAGTGGGAGAAAAACAAGGGAGGAGGTAACAAGTTTGATAAGAAATGTTCTTGCTGCCTTAAGTATGTAGCAGTCACCGTGCTGTACATTACTTTGACAGTAACAATGTATACAATAAAGAAATTGAATGAGGCATGATGGTGCTATAGGAAGCGGAGGCAGAAGAATCACTAGCTCAAAGCCAGCCTGGTTTCCAAAGCAAGACTCTGTCTCAAAGCAACATCTGACGTAACTGGAAAATTTTAAATATGGATGAAATGTTAAAGTATTACATAAGTGCTACATTTCTGGAATTTGATCATTGTGCCACAATTATGTAAAAGAGTATTCTTATTTTTAGGAGATATAGGTACGTCGAAGTATTTAGGAGATAATGAGATTAGGAAGTCAAAATAATAGGAATTGCTCTTTCTCTCTTTATGAGATCACGAATGAGTTCTTTCATCTCTCAGATGGTATCAGGTATCCAGGAAATGTACGCCACGCCTCTTCCAGTCCAATAAGATCGTCTCTGGAGTCTGTTTTTACTTTCTGTGTTGTTGTTGGTCATGGTGCTTGAACTCAGGAACGGGATTCTGCCCCTGAGCTCCAGGCTAGCACTCTACCACTTTGAGCCACAACTCCACTTCTGGTTTTTGGGTGGTTAATTTGAGATAAAAATCCTTTTCTGCCCGGTGGCTTTGAACCTAGTGAGTATCTAGGATTACAGGCCTGAGCACCTGTGCCCTGCTTCTTTATGGTTTTTATTGTTATTATAAAGGTGATGTACAAAGGGTTAGTGTTTCAGAAATGTGTGTGTGTGTGTGTGTGTGTGTGTGTGTGTGTGTGTGTGTGTGTTTATGCTGGTCCTGGGGCTTGAACTCAGGGCCTTGGCGGTGTCTCTGAGCTCCTTTTTCTCATGGCTAGTACTCTACCATTGGAGACACAGTGTCACTTCTGGCTTTGTTTGAGTAGTTTATTGGAGATAAGAGTCCCAAGGACTTTCCTGCCCAGGCTAGCTTTGAACCACAATCCTCAGAGCTCAGCCTCCCGAGTAGCTAAGCATACAGGCAGGAGCCAGCAGCCCCGGCTGTTTTTACTTTTAAGCAAACAATCAGATGTATTGGTCTTCCCACAGAATGGCGCTACTGGAATTTTGAGTTGGAATTCTCATCCCTCATCATTGCAAGAGAAGAGTTCAAGCAAAATAAAACACGTAGTGAAACCGATAGCAATGTTTAAGAGACGTGAGATTCTGCCCTCAAGAGAAACGTGGGCTGCTTTAGAGAAGGAATGAGCCTCAGGCTCTAGCAATCTCCATCTTTATATTGGTGCAAGGGGAAATTTGTTTGACTCTTCCCCTCTTTTCCACTTTTCAGTTTGTATCCTCTCCTGTGATTGACATCTCCCTTCGTACATAAGAAATCATTCTGTGAATGCCATTACCCATCACCTCTTAAGCAAAGCCAAAGGGGGTGGAGAAGAGTGTCAGCAAGCACCAGAAGGTTAAAATGCTGTGTGACTCTACCCCCCCAAAGGGTCTGAGCCTAGTAGTATGTTTGGCAGCCATTCCACTCGTTTTTGTAACTAGGCAGGGGACGATCAATATGTTATTAGGTATAGGCCAGTCATACATTGACAATGGAGTTTGTTTTTATTAAGTAATCAACCAAATACTTAGGCTCTGTTCTTCTCCTTAAATAGCCACCCATTTCTTCAGCAGCTACTTCCTAGGATGTTCTGAAATAGTTGAGAGCCCCAGACTGCTGAAACAGACCTGATGAGCAGCACGTGTATCTCGACTCTGCTGTTGGCTTGGACATTTGAAGATCCACGGGCAGGTTAAACAGGTAGAGGGCACCGTTGGCATAGCTCCATTATGGTTTTCCATCTTGGCTCTTGATCTGCAAACTAAACTTCCAGCCTTTCACTGGATATGCCATTATATGCAGAAAAGAAGATCAATTTGGATTTACAGATTGAAAATTTGCTTAAGTAAAGTTTTATTTCCTTTCATAGGTAGAAGAGCATAAAAATTAGGTTTATTTTTGTTAATTTTCTGTGGAGACTGGGGAAAAACCTAAGTATACTGAAGGAAATAATTGGGCAATTATGTGCTTTAAAAAAAGCTTCTGGGGGCCGGGAATATGGCCTAGTGGCAAGAGTGCTCGCCTCGTATACATGAGGCCCTGGATTCGATTCCTCAGCACCACATATACAGAAAATGGCCAGAAGTGGCGCTGTGGCTCAAGTGGCAGAGTGCTAGCCTTGAGCAAAAAGAAGCTAGGGACAGTGCTCAGGCCCTGAGTTCACGGCCTAGGACTGGCCAAAAACAAAAAAAAAAAGCTTCTGGCTGTTTGGCTCATGCGAGTAATCCTTGCTGCATGGGAGGCTGAGATCTGAGGATCACATTCAAGGGCAGCCCAGGTAGGAAAGCCCGTGAAGCTCATTGCCAATAAACTATGCAGAAAACGCTGAAAGTCACACTGCGGCTCAAGAGGGTACAGAGAGGCCCAGAGCCCAGGCCCTGAGTTTAAGCCCCAGGACCAGAAAAAAATAAAGAATTAAAAAAAAATACTTCTGACTTTCCAAGTATATGGCTGTATCTGAGCATTCTCAAGGTATCCATCTGCCTACCCGAGGAAAACGAAGATTTCTATAAAAAGGAACATAAGACAAAATTCCCAACACCGAAACAACAAACAATGTTCAGCATCTGTCATTGGAACTATGGTTTACTTTAAATGAAGATGTGCTTCCAATCTAGGCTCTTGCCACAAAAAAGAATTAGCTGAATTTGTTGTCTGAATTTAGGACGGAGAGTGGAACCACAGAATTTATATCAGGCCGATCGGCTCTTTTCCATCGCTGAGGCAAGGATGGGAAGGAACGGGGAACGAGAGGGAAGAGGATGAGGGGTGTCATGATAGAAGGGTCATGATTCCTCCCTCTGGAACTACCCGGCCCACAAGAGCTGGCACATGCTTCTCAGAAGCACTGCCCTTCGCAAGGACCCAGAGTTCATTCCAGAACAGAACCGGGAAGAGGCGATCAAGCCGGATCACCCTACAGCCCAGCCACCATTACAGATCCCACTGCGAATGCCAGCCAGGACTAGGGTTCCCCTCTCCCCCCACCCAACTCCAAAGGCTGCACAGCTAACCTCAGGGACAAGAAGGGAACTTTCTATACCAAACCACTGGCTTAGGGGAGAAAGGAGCCTGGGGCATAAACGGAGAGGGAAAGCACTTCTATTCAAATGAGGCACTCTTTTTTCAGTCCAGAAGGCAGGGTTTTATCTGAGGGTTTACACTCAGCTGGACCACTTTAGAGATTTAACTCTGCGGTTTTATTCCATGGTGCGTAGAAGAAGGGGGACGGGAAAGACCCTGAAAGAATCGTGCCTGCGAGCGCACTGAGCAGAACACCATCGCCTGCTCGCACGATGCTTGTACCCCCAATTCAGTCCCAAGACTTCCACCAAAATAAGCAGCTGAGACACTGAGAACAGGGCCTGCGCACAGGCGAGTCATGTTCCCAGCGTGGCTCTCACCAGCCCATCTGTCAGCGGGGCTCTGCCAGCGGCGCCAGCGCCTCTGGTGGCCAGAGCTGCAGGCTCGAGGACTAGTGGGGTCCACAGTCCCCTCGTTCCATCACTCCCAGCAAGCAAGGCTCTTGTCTGCTCTATGAAGGGCATGACGGCAAGAGCGGGGGATTCCGTGAACCTGAGAGAACTTTGGAAGGGAGTGCTGCTTCTGCTGGTCTGCAGAAACGTTCTGGAACGTTGGCTCCGGTAGAACTGGATGGGACAGTTCACTTCTAGGTGTCCCAGGCCAGGACAACCGGGAGAGTTCACACATCACGCTGCAGCAGAACCACATTTCAACAACCCAGCCTGGTGTTCAGTTGAATTCTTAGGACTTCGGTAAAAGGAAGAAAACAAAACATAAGACAGTGCAAAACAGAAAAAGTACATGTCTGGAACTAAATGTGTATTTTATGCCACCTGGAGCAATTTCATAAAATATCAATGATTCAGCGCGTGAAGCTACTCTGCCAAAGCAATGCCTTTCACTGTGCTTGGAAAACAATTTGTGTTTAATTTTAAATGAAACTGATTAGAAGTGTATATGTTTTATTTACCAACAAGGCCAAATTGCTCACTAGTGTGGGCTATGTTTTGCAGGTGCTAAAGCCAATATAAAAACAACCCTGATTCTAAAAGGAAAATAGGAATTTTCCTACTGGCAGCTCTCATCTTGGTTAATTAGATGGTATTAGGAAGGAAAAGAGTTGGCTATGTTATCTCAAAAAAGAGTATTATTAGAGATGGCACTATATCCTAAGAAAAAACCACTTAATAGCCAGCATCCTGGTTTCTAATACACCATCTGGAGAAGTGACTTGGGGGAAAATTGAGGGAAATGAATAGGGATCTTTCAAAATGGCTCACTGAATTTATTAGCAAAGGCAAAAATCTTGATAAAAAAAAACTGTCTTCCAAGTGTCATTTCTGAATAACAATTTGAAAGATGACGAATGTAGATGATACAGTTATATCAGCATGCATGTTACTGGAACCCACCATTACCATCACGTCTGTCCTACTGGAAATCAACTAACTTCTCAGACTAGTTTCCATTCTTATAAAATAGGTAGAACAACATTGTAATTAAAAAAGTAAAAACTAGCAAAAAGAAAAAAAAGCCGCTGAGAGGAAGAATTAAAAACTACCCACCACGGGGGCTGGGGATATAGCCTAGTGGCAAGAGTGCCTGCCTCGGATACACGAGGCCCTAGGTTCGATTCCCCAGCACCACATATACAGAAAACGGCCAGAAGCGGCGCTGTGGCTCAAGTGGCAGAGTGCTAGCCTTGAGCGGGAAGAAGCCAGGGACAGTGCTCAGGCCCTGAGTCCAAGGCCCAGGACTGGCCAAAAAAAAAAACTACCCACCACGCCAGGTGCTGGTGGCTCACAACTGTAATCCTGTCTCCTCTGAGGCTGAGATCTGAGGATCGCGGTTCAAAGCCAGCCCGAGCACAAAAGTCTGTGGGACTCTTCTCCCCAATAAACTACTCAGAAAAACCTGGAAGTGGTGCTTTGGTCCAAGTGGTAAAGCACTAGCCCTGAGCACGACGAGGCTCAATGATAGCTCTAAGGCCCACAGTTCAAGACCTAGGACCAGAAAATAAATAAATCACAACTGTTGATGCCAGTGGTATGCAAAAATCCTAGGTTTGATCCATAACACTGAAACCAAATTCTACTTATTACTACTATCCACTATCAGAACTGTTAAAATCCAGAACATTGGTTTCCCTCAGTGGGAATAATTTGTACATGTCTAGGGTAATCCTAGCAGAAGATCACAATAGCTCAATAGCTATGTCCATATGAACACGTAAGATGAGGGTAAGCAAAATGAACTCCAAGTTATGGAAACAAGTTGTTTATCATTGTTGTTATTTTCAACATGCCTTGTGAAATTATGTTATTTTCTTTTGTCTTTCTTCCCTGTGGTTTTACCCTTGATATCACTGTAACCGATTTTGGGACCCTGGATGTTGTATATACGTGTATTGGAACTAGGGATGGGAAGGCGAATAACAAAATGGTGAGACAAAAGATAAAAGACAAACCAATGCAATGGCAATACTTATAAAATTATATGCTGTAAACATCTCGGGGGTAAGGAAGCGGGGACAGGGGGCAGAGGGAGGTAACAAGTTGGATAAGAAATGTACTCACTGCCTTACATATGAAACTGTAGCCCCTCTCTACATCACTTTGACAATGAAGAAATAAATATTTTTAAAAAAGAATTCAATCCAATTCCATATCCACTCTTTTAGTCAATTCTTTTTTTACTTGATGTTGAAAGTTCTTTAAAAGAAAAATGGAGAGGGGAGGAATGACATTATCCAAATAGTAACGTACTTATTACCAGGATTTGAGGACTGTAAGCACTCTGAACATCATCATTATAACAATTAAAAAGAAAAATGGAGGACACTTCCATTTACTGCACACACACACTGTATTTGACATGGGAGAAGATTTTTTGTGTGTATATTATCTCATTTATCTGTTAGTGAAATGAGACATTTTATAGTTTTTGAAAGGGAACTGATAGTAGTAAGACATTTATGGTGCATATAACTGATAACCAGAATATATAAATATGTTTCACAAGTCAATAAGGCAAATAATCACTCCCCTATAGAAAAGCTGGCAAAAGAGATGAACAAGAAACGCAGCAAGGCAGACACTAGAATGGCTGAAAATATTTGAAATGATGCTCACCTTGCTAACATGAAGGAGAATGTGAACTGAAATAACGAAATGCCACGTCATGACCATCGAAAATGTCACAGAATAAAACACCTGGCCATGGCAAATGTTGGAGTAATGACTTCATAAGCTGGAAGTTGGGGACGAGACGGACAGAGCCATTTTGGAGAGAAAATTTTATGATGCCTAAGTGAACTTGCCGCTTCCCTTGTAAGTATTCATGCTGCACAGAATGCTGCCCCTTGGGGAGTATAGCACGTACTTCAGCGCAATTTAGGAAATGAATAAACTGAGGTATGGCAGTAATGGGATTTGTTTTTACTGGGCTTAAAGAATAAACCATATGCATCAAAAATGGGTAAATCTTGATGAAATAATGTGTGGACACAGTTGCAAGGTACACCCCATGAACCAGAAAGAGGGGCCTCCCTAGAGACCCAAGCCCCCCACCCCCAGAACCAGGAGAAATCAATTTCTGTTATTTATTTATTAGACAAGAATCATTTCATGGATCAAACACCTCAAAGTGAGGCCAGATACCATGGCAATATTGCAGGAAGGGGTAGGGGAAACGCTAGGGCTCCTAGGCATGGGTCATGGAAACTTCCTAAGGAAAGATCCAGAATCACAGCAAATCAAAGAAAGGCTGGATAAAGGGGATTGCATCACAGTGAAGAGTTTCTGCATGGCAAAGGACATAGCTAGCAAGGTAATAGAAAGCCCACAGAATGGGAGAAAATCAGACAAAGGCCTCATATCTAAAATATACTTAGAGCTAAAAAAAAAATCAACCCTCCAAAAGTAAACCCTCAAAGAAAAAACTATCCAATTAATAAATAGGCTAAACACTTAAAGAGAGACTTCTCCACAGAAGAAATAAGAGTAACCAAGAGACACAAGAAATGTCCAACATCTTTGGCCATAAAAAGAAATGCAGGTCAAAACAACATTGAGATTCCACCTCACCCCAGTAAGAATGGCCATTATCAAGGAAACTAACAATAACAGATGCTGGTGGGGAAGTGGCTGAAAGGGAACTCTACTACACTCTTAGTGGGAATGTAAACTTGTTCAACCACCCTGAAAAGCAGTATGGAGGTTCCTCAAAAGACTAAACTTAGGGCTTTCCTATTACCCAGCAATTCCACTCCTGGACATTCATCCAATAGAACACAAACAAGGCCACACTAAAGCTACCAGCATAACTATGTTCATTGCAGCATCGGTTACCATAGCTAAAATATGAAATCAACCCAAATATCCCTCAATGGACAAATGGATCATATACACCATGGTATATATACACAATGGAATTCTACATACCCATCAGAAAGAATGATGGTGTACCGTTCATTGGGAAATGGAAAGAATTGGGAAATTATATTAAATGAAGTAAGCCAGATCCAAAGAAACATAGGTTGCATGGTTTCTCTCATTGGTGGTAACTAGAAAATGCCTAAACATAAACACACTGGATGGTAAAAGACAAATATACTCTTGGATAGGATAAATTAGACAGGACTCATTCACACAATGAGATCAAAGGAGGATATTCTTAGGAGAGATCACAAAGGCACGATAGCTATGTGCATATGATCGTTTAACATGATATTTATCAAAATGAACTCCAAGAAAGGAAATGAGATTTCTTTCCCTTTATTGCCGATTTTTTTTCTGTACCTTTTGTCCTGTTTTTAAGTTGATCTGTTTTGTGGAGGGTAAAGGGGGAGCACAGACATAGGGGGGCAAAGGGTAAGCAAATGAAAGGGTACACAAATGCAGCGGTGACACTCGCTAGACAAGAGGTTGCAAATGAACTCTACAACGTGGGGAAGGGAACAGGAAGAAAATACTGGGAGAAAGCGAAGGAAGGGGAAAGAGATGACATTGTCCACTAAGAAATGTCCTCTTTACCTGACTTTATGTAACAGTAACCCCTCTGAACAGCACCTTTACAATAATAATAAAAACCACAAAACGAATCATTCCAAGTGTATACTACTTATGTAAAATTTCACAAGCACTTGAAAATGCCAAATCTTGTTTGTTAGTAACATATATATTAATTTCTACATAGACTACGTGTCATCATAGTACCAAACTACGTTAGAAGTGGAATTGCTAGGTCAAATAGGCAATATAAAATTTCTCTCCCAAATGGAATTGCCTCTACATAACATTCTGTATTTCTAGTATTTGGAATTGTCAGTCATTTTAAAGTTTGCCAATATAATGGGGCAGGAAAAAGCATCGTGTTTTAATTTGTGTTTTTCTTTAGTAACACTGGATGTCCTTTCCTATGGCCATCTCTTGGTGGGGGAGAGAGGAATGAGATTATGGCTTGTGGTCATGTTTGTCTCTGAATGATAAATCAGCTTAAAACCACACCCATTTGTTCTCGGAGTTTCTGCCACTTTAAAATCTAGATGGGATTGACTTGGCTTCTCTGGTCCGGGTTTCGCTGAAATCTGTGTCAGCCAGGCGTGTTCCCATCTGAAGACTCGAGTGGGGAAGTGCCTCACGTTAAGCCCTGTTAAGTTGTGGACAGAAATGATTTCCTCACTTCTGTGATTCGTCTCAGCGAATAGTAAGAACACAGATTCTCTGGTGTTGTCAGTCTCTGGCCTCCAGGGCCTAGCCCAAAGGCTCCCTGATTAGCCTATAATATTCCATTTGGAAAATTTAAATCTCATTGACCAAAGACTCAACATGTCTCCGTGTTTGTCATACAGTGTAGCCTAACCAAAGCAGTGACAGACCGTCCATCACCTTTGTCACCTTCTATTGGTTAAAAAATGTCACTGGTGGGGCTGGGGATATAGCCTAATGGCAAGAGGGCCTGCCTTGGATACACGAGGCCCTAGGTTCGATTCCCCAGCACCACATATACAAAAAACGGCCAGAAGTGGCGCTGTGGCTCAAGTGGCAGAGTGCTAGCCTTGAGCGGGAAGAAGCCAGGGACGGTGCTCAGGCCCTGAGTCCAAGGCCCAGGACTGGCCAAAAAAAAATGTCACTGGTGGGCCAGGATCTGGTCCAGTTTTTTTTTTTTTTTTTTTTTTTTGCCAGTCCTGGGCCTTGGACTCAGGGCCTGAGCACCGTCCCTGGCTTCTTTTTGCTCAAGGCTAGCACTCTGCCACTTGAGCCATAGCGCCACTTCTGGCCGTTTTCTGTATATGTGGTGCTGGGGAATCGAACCTAGGGCCTCGTGTATCCGAGGCAGGCACTCTTGCCACTAGGCCATATCCCCAGCCCCTGGTCCAGTTTTTGTACAGAGTCCTGATCAAATAATTGGCCATAGAGACAAGGACCACACTTCAAAAAGTTTATTCAAAAGCAAAAGCATATCATCAAACCCTCTATGAAAACAAAACAACAAAAACAGTATATCATCCAGGGAGATAATGGGCTCAAATGAAAAGCTCAAGTGCTCTGTGGTTTGAGTTAGTTCCTTTTTATTCTCCAGTTGTGGGTTTCTGGACATTTCCTAATGGGAATGATTAATTTCAGATTTCACTAATAAGTCTAGGTTATATACCTCAATTTATACGGCACACGTTCGAATGCTCATTCCCAGGTTTTAAATCAGATGCATTGAGTGCAAGTACTATTCATGAGCATTTAATCAGAGAGAGCATCTAAAAGGGTACTCGAGGTAATAGGTGAGCAAGACTACGCATAGCTTGGGGACTGGCTGGAACCAGTCCTCTCCCCTTCCCCTACTTGTAGGATGTCAATCTCCACACAAACAGAGATGATAACTACAAAATGGGCATCCAAGGATGACTTCCTTCACACCTATCTGTATGGCCCAGCTCTTGGCTCCCCTCTGTCCTTGATGTCCTAGGTCCTTGTAGCAGAAAAAAACAAAACAACAACAACTCTGGGTATCTGTGGCTCAAGGACAAGGCATCACCCAAGAATGTGCATCATTAGAAGCAGGATACACCCTTGACTTTTATCTAAACTATCAACCCCCATCCCCAGCCCCCCCCCAAAAATCCTGATTTCAATTTTTAACATGTATCCTATCTTCATGCCACATAAATAGACATGTGTTATTGTTTTGGGTGGGTTCTTTTTAAAGAAATGAACTAGTTCAAAATGTAATGTAAAAATGTATTAAGTAGGCTTCCCAACAAAGGACGGTTTAAAAGGCCAATAAAAGGGAAGGGAAAGAGGAGGATAACACAGGGAGGTGGGAGATATTGCAAACATCATCACGTTGTCTGAACACCTGATTATCCTTTTTAAGATCTTAGAGCAGCATCTCGATTACTTTTTGGCCCGTGGATCTAATATCTACCCTTCATGCCCCATTAACAAAATGCATCTGTGTTGTGTTTTCATTGGATGACACAGGAGACCAGTTTCCTGGCTTTTAACTGTTGGTGTGGGGCAGTGTCTGATGTCTTGTCACATGGCTGTCTAGAAACCACTGCAAATCCCAGGCAGCAGAACTCAGAACCACTGAACATAGGATTGTCCACATTCCCGAGAAAAAGAAAACGAACCTCATCCCGGTAACTTTTTGACTAGGTGAAAAGAAATGGATGGTAAACATTTCATCAGAAAAAGGGCTTAAGTCTATAGCTCAAACTCTGAAAAAAATGCATCCACTTCACTAGGAGTTAGCAAAGCATAACAAGTTTTAACAGGATCTGAACAGACTGGAAGTTTGAATTATGTAAACATATGTTGATGCCAAGAGAAAACACTGAAGAGCAGCTTAAGCAACTCAAAGGATAGAGGGTCTGAACAAAGGTTTGGGCAAAGAAAAAGCCCTTTCTAGAAGGCCAGGTGATGGTGAAAATTCAGATGCCTGATTAAATGTTTTCAAGGTCTCTTCCTCAACCCCCTACTTACTGTAAATTGGCTTCCCACTTTATTTGTACTTAATTCAGTTTTTGTTTTATCTCCTTAAAATAAAAATCTAATAAAAACAGAAATAGAAAGTCTCTACTAGCAAATATTTATGTCAGCTTTCCCTGTGGCAATTCGGGGAATCAAAGTCTATTTCTGGCCACATAGGAGCCCCAGAGAAAATGATGTTGGCTTAATAGTGAATAGTCTGAGATAGTATAAGGGCTTAATTTGAACAAGGAATGCATTTCTTAGAAAAGAAATAGTGGCAAGAGAGTACCATGGTAACAGGAATGGGACTATATAAAAGAAACTGTACCTCCCTACCTGAGGTTAGCTTCAGTCCCGGGGTTTTCGAATTTATAGCGCATTCGTGGGCCTTACCGCTTTGGCCTGTATGTGGGAATTACAGCGCCATTCCTCCAGCTGCAAGCGTGACTCAAGTATTGCCCTCAGATCACTGCACAAGTGATCTCTTACTCTGTACCGCATGATGTCAAAACCTAGTAGTGGCCAGGCACCCGGGGCCCATGCCTAGAATCCTACCTCAGGCGGCTGAGAACCTTCTGTCCACTTGGGCAGAAAAGTCTGAGACTCCAATTAGCCAGCCAAAATCCACAAGTGGATCCTGAGTAGTAACGGAAGACAGGAGGTAAAAAGGAGAAGGGAAAAGGAAACGTAAGACATTACTCATTTTACGGCTATGTCCCAAGAAAGAAGCTTCTGTGTGTAAAAGCTGTGTGTAAAAGCATTTGACTGAATTGACTTCATGCAGTTTGGGGAAGTTTAAAATCTTCCAGTATGCCCAAAGCAGTTAGTAAAAGTTAGACTTTAGGATAACTTTGTTATTAGAGATATTTAATAACCAGTCAAGTAAAATAAATTGAAAGACAGATTTAAAACTGTGTATGCTCTTATATTCTCTACAAAACTGAAAATTAAAGACTCCATAAATTTTGTGAAGCCTGTTTGCCAAGTGATTATGATGTAAATTCATCGAGTTATTCTATTAACTTCCAAATCATATGATTTATAAAAAGCTGTTGATGCGGTACTGTTTGATGGGACAGTTCTCAGCCCTGCGTGAGCTCTCCTTTACTATAACCCTTCCACCCCCGCCCTAGCCGAGCTCCCTTGCCAGCTTCCCGGGGATCCATCCTGAGCAGGTGGTCTGCAGTGAAGTGCCCGAGGTGTGCGGCCTCTCAGCTCAGCTCCCAAAGCTCACCCTGCTTCCTGAACGCTGATCCCCGCCCTGTCCCCAGCTTCTCACATCCGAGACGTGGAGCACTGGAGCTGGGCCTCCCTGGAACCTATCTTGAGATAGGCGAACCCCAGGGTGAGAGGGGGATGGAAGGGGGAGAGGAGACGAGGTGGAGGGTTATTCACTCTGGTGCCCAGAAGCCCTTATCTTCTGTCTGCCTTACACAGCCTTACAGTTAGAGGTGGTCGTTTCAGATCCTGGGTGGGCCCATCCTAGCTCAGCCTATGGAAGAGAAGCTCAGTTACCTAGCAGGATAACACAGGAGGAGTACACAGAAGAAGAAAATACAAATGGCAGCTATTGACGGACTTGGCAGGTGCCTTCCTTACAGCTAACAGAATGCGTCTGACTCAGTTTCCTTCTTCCTCAAGAAGGAGCAAGTAGGTATGAAGGGTGGGAAAGGAAATAGCACTCTTCCATCTAGCAGCTCATCACTGGTGATGAACCACCAGAGGAAAGTGGATATGGTTACTTATTGATGTGCTTGCTCATCTTCCTAGTAAAGGAGTCCTAGGTAGGCTGGGCATGTTGCTAGGTGGTGAAATGCTTGCCTATTATAACCACATATGTATATATATCCACAAAAGCACAATAAAGTAACTTAGAATCAAAGAGTTGTTGGTAATTTGTAGCATTTAAAAAGAATTTATTTAATTTAATGATAAATTTGTAGAAGTTGATTTTTAATAATGGATATGTTTAACACCTAGTTGCAAATTTCTTAGTACTTATGGAGGGTTCTTAAGAGCTGATAGTAGTAGCCCGCACAAGGAAAACGGTGTACATGGCCCCCAAATTACACTTCCAAATACTACAGAAACATATATACTTTCAAAAGAATGAATAGCAAGTTTTTCATAGCATCTTTTTGTTAGAGGTTAATATTAGAAACAATCCAAACACCCATCACTGGTAGAATGGAAAAAGAAAGAGTTGCATTTCCATAGACACAGTTATAAATCAGTAATAAAGATGAAGTGACTATTCCAGCAGACAATGGAATATTGAGCCTGGCACCGGAACAAAGGATATGATGTCCAGTACCTGATCTTGAAAAGGAGATAACCTTAGACTATATGTCCTGGCAGAACTCAGGATCCAGGTTATCTTTTGAAGTGGATTACATAGAATAAAGAGTATCTAAGAGCTGACCATTGAGAAGCTTCTAGATTACTGGTAAAATGCTGCTGCTTACTCTATTTGTGGCTTCAAGAGTGTTTATTAAATGTCACCTTGCTGTTCTCAGTAATTATGTCATACTTCATAAGAAAGCAAACATGCAGTAAAATCAGCTAGGGAGTTATTTTTCTCATGTCGCATGCTCCCAGTGGAGAAGGTAATGAGTTACCTCCTCTTGAAAAGGAAATGGCCTGATTTTAATCAAGGAACATTGGGCAGATATCTATGACAGAATCTCTTTACTGAAGAGAAAATAAATCCTGGCCAACACCTAGGAACATCTTTTCAGGGGACGCAAACTCCTTCATGATGATGATCCCATCTACAATAAGAAAAATCCCTGTGTGGTGAGTTCCTAGCACGTTAAAGTTTAGGAAAGCCTCTAGAAATCACTGAAGACATGTCAAGGGATAGAACATGTTTTCAGTGATGCTGGAGAGCTTGGGAAAACTAGGTAGGATTAACACAGTCCAAAGGGGGCCAGGCTACTTCAACAACTGCCTTAACCCATCACCATCTCTTTCTAGAGCATATTCTGATTTTAGATTTAAGTTACTCTAGAGATATTGATGTTACCATTGTAGATGTACTGTATCACAAAAGCATTCTGCCCTGGCCCAGGTTTTTCTTGAATAAATAAACGTGTTCTCTGCTGAGTGTTTTGGCTTTGCTTCCTTATGGTGCTGAGAACAGAGGCACACTCCACAATCATTAAAACCATGCAGGACATTCCGTAATGTTAAATCAATGAGCCAACTACATTTTAAACAGGGTGTGCAGGAAGTTCTGGAAGGTCATATTGAAAAGGCACTTAAATCAAGTAAGTAGAAATAGAGTCAGGTAGTCAAGAGTTCAAGTAGAAATAAAACAAAGTATTTGGAAGTCTGCCTTATTTTATTTTGCTAAGAGGGAGATAGATGATCAGTATTCATCCTTTAACCTTTCCTTAATGAATTAACTACCAAGAATCCCTTTTAAGATCGTGATCTCCCTTTGACCTTCTGTTTTATAAGATCTTAATTTATTTATTAAAAATGTTATATGGTTACCCAAAAGAACATATCCCTAGTACAAGATAGCCAGTTACCAAACAGATATAAAAAATTATTCCCAAAGGAAAAAGAGGACCATTTTAGTTATCCTATGCTAAGTAAAATATGATTCAGGAGTCTTCTGCAAAACACAAGTATCCTGTACCATTACTACCTCCAGTGCTTCTGGAATATTCACGATGTTACCGGTGAGCCACATCTCTGTGACACTGCACCAATGACTTTAAGAGGACAGTCGTAGTTTATGTACAGCTGGTGCTGAGTAATTTTGGATAAACGAATTAATATTTAATCTTTAAAAACTCTCCTACTGGCATCTTTCAGCCCTTTTCCCTGACCCGAAACACAGTTAGAGACTTATCACGAAAGCTAAATGGCTATTTCCCATTACACAAAGTTTCATATTCAATTTGTGAGTTGGCTGCTCTCACAAAGATTCTCCTCCATCGTCTGATATCACTTAGACAGCAAGGGCAGAGGAAGCACCGAACAAATCTTATCCTATCTAATAGAAGAATGGGGTAAAGGTCAAAGTAATTGCCTAAAGTAAGAAATGAGCTGCTAAGCCAGATTCCAAATACTCATATTAGCCATCTTCTCCTTTGAAGACAATATCACTTCTATTATCATGGAGAGGTTATCAAAGACTTTCTAAATCCTTGTAGGGAAATCAAATAGTATATTGTTTCTCTCACTTGCATGTAGAAATTAGCCTGAAGATGGTCCATCACCCCCTCACACCTGACTTCTAGCTCAGGGTTCTGTCCACCACCATCACACTGTACAACAGCTAATTAAATGTTCTTTAATGTCGTTACATGTTGAATTCTGCTTCTCCCCATTATAAGGAAAGAGCCATGTAAGGACAGAGGCAGCCGTAAGCATTGTCACCGTAAGACAATGAATGTGAAGACTCAGCAGCGACCACCGGGAGGGAGAGAGAGCTACGCAGTCTCGGAAGAAGCAGTTTCTCGGCTGACACCTTGACTTTGGGCGTCTGGGCTCTAGCACCCTAAGATCATACATTCCTCTTGTTTTAAGCCACCTAGTTTTAAGCTTGTAGCTGTGTCCCATCATCAAAGAGCTTCCCCTTGAGAGAGAACATCCTTGGCTCGATCTCAAGTTCCTCTAGGCCACCCCCTTTTCTCCATGAGTCTCTTACAGGTTTGTATGTGATACTCCTTGCTCTTCACAGGAGGTGCCCAGTGTCAATCCGGAAATAGCAGCATGCCAGATTAGATGCTTACTGAGCAACAAATTTCAGACAGGAGGAAACTTGGAAAAATCACCTTCTTACCCTACCTAATGCTAACAACAACACAGTCGAGATAGTCTACAAGTATTTCCTGATAGTCTGCAAATACTTCTTTGTTGAGACCAAGAAAACGACTTTTAATTGTGTTTTGCAGAAATGTAGCCCATGAAATTTAAAAGAGGAATTTGGGACTCCGATAGGTTTAGGAAACAACAGCAATCTCTTTTGCTGGGATATCTACTATATTTAATCATACATTGCCTTCTCTGAGAAATATTGAAGCTAAAATATCCCTAAAGTACATTCAGTTAATATTATATTTCCTCAAGTTACTTGATATAGTTGTTAAACTCTTTTTCTTATAGCAATCATTCATTCATAACAATATGTACCTTGGGAAACAATAGGCTGTGCTATTCCCAAATATTGCCAAATGCACTCTAGCTGATTGCTGCAAGATCAATTATGAACTCCTTGCTATGTAAGGCTGAGTAACCAGAAAGGACAGCTCCATGTGGAGAGACTTCCTGACCTACTGAGCACGAGGCATAAGGCCTATGACCTTGAGAATCCTTTAAGAAAAGGAGTGATTGCCATGTGAGGTTGCCCTTCAGGCCTTTGATTTGTTCAGGCAAATTAAAGTCTCTGAGGCTTCATAACCTTGTTTGCTACATAATTGCCAACATAAAATAAAGAGAAACTCTACGAATGCCATAAACAGGATAGAACTCTGTTTCTCTCCCAAGCAACAGACCATGAGCATACAATCTGGACATGACATTGTGGTTGTGTTGCATGAGGTTCATCTCAGTTGTTTCTCTGTCTTCCACAGGGAACGTGGCCTTACTCCAGGCAGAAGAAGAGCTGGAAGAATGCCCCAAACCCAGGCTTTAGAGTTGCTTACCTTCTATAGGGCCCGTATTTAGTCACGTTGGCGGTCTTTAGCTCCTGAGGGACTTGAGAAAAGCAGGCTATTCCAAGTGGTCAGGTGCCTCAGCTAAAAGTCAAGGGTTTTTCATTATGGTAGGAGAGGAAAAACAGTATTAGTGCAGCTAGCACTTTCTGTCTATTTCTGTCTCTCCCTGTCTCTCTTCTTGTGTCTTACTCTCTTGTCTCTTTCTTTCCCTCTCCTTTTCAGTCTTCTCTGTCTCTCAGGTTTGAATGTATAAACTTAGAGCTTTATTGCATATCTGATGCACAGAAATGCAGATGCCCTTTAAGCCATCTGAATAGCGTATGTTAGACATGCTTTGAGACAAGTAAAGATTTTTAGGAAAAAAATGTAAAAATAGAGTATCTGTGGACTGCAGGGGTT
Source organism: Perognathus longimembris pacificus (assembly GCF_023159225.1). Classification (NCBI taxonomy): domain Eukaryota; kingdom Metazoa; phylum Chordata; class Mammalia; order Rodentia; family Heteromyidae; genus Perognathus; species Perognathus longimembris. Next base: position 42,026,207 of record NC_063181.1, on the reverse strand, counting down.
TCCGCATTCTTCGTAAGGAAATGAGATGCTGAGTTTCTTTCCCTGTGCTGCCCCTGAAGACAGGACTAAGAGTGATGCGAGAGCAATGCCAAGAGAGATCTGAGCAGATGTGGGGAGGGGGAAAACAGCTGCCAACCGCCCGCCCTTCCCACCCCTGGAAAACACCAGGACTCCAGGTGGGGGAGGGCTGCTTCGTTTGCCTCCAAACACCTTAAATTAGGTTTGGTCTGTCTCCAGGAAAGGAAATTAGGAAAGTAAACACTTTGTTGGAAGAAGGATTTGAAAAAGAAAATCTGTGCTTGGATTGTTTGGGAGAGAGAAAGCAAGTAGAGGATGGCTTGAGAAACATGAGGAGGTTGCTTTGTGACTATCAGAGCCACACGGTCCTGTTTAGAGCCGGATCTTCCCGCTCCAAAGCCCGTCAACACTTCAGCCAGCCGTGGAAGATTCCTAGGAACATCTATGGTGTTTGGCACACGTGTCCAGGACCGACGGTGTGCCCCTGCCGCCTGCTGGGCTTGGACTCCTTCTTACAGAAGTGCACTCCTCCAACAAAGGGGCCCTGTCTGTCCCTTCAGTGTTCTGAAAGAAGCCCTGCCCTGGGGATTCTGTGGCGTCCACGGGAATGCAACTGCCTATAAACACGGAGGTCGCTGATGCTTTCTTTGTTTTGTATGAGTGTGTGCGCTACTCCTGGGTCTTGAACTCAGGGCCTGGATACTGTCTGCTAACTTTTTCTGGTTTTTCTTTTGCCAGTCCTGAGGCTTGAACTAGGCCTGCGCATTGTCTCTGAGCTTCTTTGGCTCAAGGCTAGCACTCTACCACTTGAGCCACAGCGCCACTTCCAGCTTTTCCTGGAGAAGGTATTGGAGATAAGAGTCGCACAGACTTTCCTGCCAGGGATGGCTTTAAACTTCAATCCTCAGCGCTCAGCCTTCAGAGTAGCTAGGATTACAGGTGTGAGCACCTGGCTTGTTTGTTTATTGTGGTGCTGAAGAGCAAATTGAACAAGCTGAACAAGCACTAGGTTCTGAGCAACATCCTCAGTCTTCTGTCATTTAGCTTAGTTTAGAAAATAAGTGGTTGAAAGTAATACTCATTTATGAAAGGGGGTCTGTTTACCCCACTGAGGTGTCTACTTTTAATCCAAATTGCAGGGGGCATTAACCTGCTCTGGTAAAGTGAAGAACACAGGATATAGTCACCAAGAAAATGTGATTAATGTCAATTAACGACTACATTTCAACTGAGTCTACTAGTTTGAGTTTATCAAACTGTCATAATAAGAAGGGTACTATAATAGAAAAAACCAGATTACATTCCAAAGAAATTGATTCTTAATAAGGTGGAAAAAATATTAGTAAAGTTTGCACTTCTGTTAAAGGCTAAGAAAAAGTTAGAGTAAATAATTAATACGTTTTAATACTTTATTAAAGTGAAATACTGGTTTAAAAATACATTTGATGTACAAAAATACAAATCACTATGATATATTTGGAAATTTTAGTACACTCAGTATACTACAATATTGATTAGTGAATTTATATGATGCCCTATTTTCGGTAAGTATTGGTGACAGTACACTATGAGCTGAGAGCATATTCAAGCCTAATTTGGCACATTTGAATCTTTTCTGTCGACCAGAAAGATGTTGACTATATACATTGTGCAATGTAACTTGGAAGAGGAGGGGAGGGATACAAAACTGGGCAGCTATTGTGATTGCCACAGCAAGAGAAGAATCCAGTGAGAGAAGATAACTCAAGTCCACAAATAAATCTAAGCCATCGTTTCTTGAGGCCTGTACTAAAATATGAGTATAAGACGTCATTCTGGATTCCTTTCCTGGTGTCATCCGTGTTCCCAGAATTATGCCATATAATGTATGTAATGTCAGCTAACACGACATGAAACTTCCAATACGGCGTATGAGGGAACTAAGTGACCGGAAAAAGTAAGTAAGGTCAAAATCAGAGCTGAAAAGCTAGAGCTCAGTTTTCAGATTCCACTGAATCCTTACTCTCTGCACTATAAGACATACTTTGAGCTAGGTGCAGCAGCATCCTATGATTCTAGCCACTCGGGAGATGGATTCAATTAGTGGCCCATCTGCAAACTTAGAGCAAGATCCTCTCTGAAGAACAAACTAAAAGCAAAGGGCCAGCAAAATAGTTCAAATAGTAAAGCGCTTGCCTAACAAGTGCAAGGCCCCGAGTTCAATCCTGTACTGCTAAAGGAAAAATAAAAGGCATGTTGTATACCTTATGAGGGCTTAGGCTTTTTTTTCTGCTTGGGACAATCACAGGCTTACAAAATTAATCTGCTGAATCTGGCAGATTATGTGAGTGTATGATCGCGTAGTGAGAGGATATAAAATCACCAAAGACCTGGTGCTAGAAAAGTCTACCGATGGTTTAAAGTCATGAAAAGCTGTGTCATTTGCGGACAACAGAGAGAGGCAACTAGGAGAAGAGCAAGGCAGCGGGAGTCAGGCAGAAAGGGTAGAGATGATAATTCGTGTGTTTTCACAATTGTGGGAGGGCGCGGTGGAAATCATAGCTCTGTGGACAGGTTTCTTCTGTCAAATAGAGATCAAGTATTATCTAGCACTGTCCCGTTACGAACCTGTGTTTCTCCGGAGAAGAACAAGTGGTTTTCTGGTTGATGAGAACAAGAGGCTGTCGAGTGGGCTGTACTTTACCTGGGATCGGAATTTCTGTGTGGTGAAACCGTGAACGGCTCTCCTGTTGATTCTTGTGGCCATGAGGGAAGCTATGAAGTCTGAGTTGCGCTTGAAGAAGAAAAAGATAAAATAGTTTCTCTTTAGTTTTCCAAGGAAGTAGAGGACCTGGGTCCTCACCTGTCTTGCTGTAAAATCTTCTTATATCCCCTCTGATGCATTACAGAACGTAAGGTGACTCCCTGGTAATTTTATGGACTTTAGCTTCCTTCCTTCCACCTTATTTCCATAACCCTCGCCTTGCTGAAAGTCTTTTCCCCCCCTTTCTTCTTTACTGTCAAAGTGAAGTACAGGGGTGTTACAGTTTTGAGGCAAGCACTCTTGTCACTAGGCCATATTCCCAGCCCCCGGGGGTTCAGTTTCATATGTAAGGCAAGTACATTTCTTATCCAACTTGTTACCTCCTCCCTCATTTCCCCCTCTCCCCCTCCCCACTCCCCCCCCCTATGAGTTGTATGGTTAGTTTACACCAATTTGTTTTGTAAGAATCGCTATTGCAATGGTTTGTCTTTTTATCCTTTGTCTCTCTATTTTGGTATTCCCTTTCCCGATAACGCTAAGCGAAATGAACTCCAAGTTTGGGAAACAAGTGGCATATCATTGTTGTAGTTATTTTCAACGTGTCATGTGAACCCGTGCCCTTTTCCTCTCGTATCCCCTTCTTGTGGTTTTACTCCTGCTGTCACTGTAGCTCAAAGTCCTGTATTGGGAAGATCGAGCCCTTCCACAGTTGTGAGAAAAAAAAGCATCCTATTTTCCCGCGGGCAGTTGTACTTTATGTGTTCTACATACTTGGTGTGTGCCTTTGGTTATAATCTCCAAAGAAGAGGGAAAAGGGAAGAAATAGGACAGAGAAGGAAAGATGCAGGACTAAGAAGAAACAGCAGAGAGGAAAGCAGGGGAAGGGAAACGGGAGGGCAGAGTGCCTGTTCCCCAGACAGGAAAGACAGATTCCTGAGAGGTTCACATCCATGGGGTTGGGGAGGCGGAGAAGAGGAAGAATGGGAGCACTTCTTGGTCCTATTATTGTTGTTGTTGTTCCATGTCCAAGTGGAAGAAAACTTGAGTGTTCAATTTCATCCTAGATAGAATTCCTGTATGCTTTCTGCTCTTGCTGTGGTGGGAATAAGCCTTGGTCTTGAAGAGGAAAGAGATCATTTAGCTTCTCTCAAGTAAATTTCCCGAAGAAGTGAAGTACAGAATAATTTTCCATTGAAGTTTACTAGAGTAATTCACTTTTTCCAATTTACTGCAAACGCTACAAAATACAGAATGACAAATTGACTCAGAAGAGCTCTGAAAAGTGAGAACTGGGTGTCTTCCAGGGGGTTATATAAGACAATAGCATTTATAAAAATAAGCTTCTTTTGTAGTGTTTCTTGATTCTAGAAGCTTCAGTACCCTTCTCACCTCGGATAGCTTTTAAACACTTGCAGAGACACTGAAAATCCAATAAATGCCTATATAAGCAAAGGCAGTTCTTTCCTAAAGCCCATGATCCAATAGAGGATCTACTCTTCAAATCTTTTTGTAGATAACAAAAAGCAAATGTTTAAAATAATTATAAACAAAAGAACAAGTAAGAGATTTCCAGAAGCACACGCTTTTAAAATTAGATCTGAGAAAACAGTATGCTGTTTGTTAGATTTATTTCCATCTAAGAACATAATTCTTTAAAGCAGCATGAGTCTGGTAATGCTTTTGTAATGTTATTTTTCACTGCTCAATAGCAACTTTTCTGCCTTCTGGGTGTATTTTATTATGCTACTGGAAAGAACAGTGTGTGTGTGTGTGTGTGTGTGTGTGTGTGTGTGTGTGTGCCTTGAACTCAGAGCCTGGGTGCTCTCTGTGAGCTTGTTTTGTTCATAACTAGTCTCTGCTACTTGACATACAGCTTTTCCTCTTCAGGTTTTCTGTAGTTTATTGGAGATAAGAGTCTCAGAAGATTTTCCTTCCCAGGCTGGCTTCAAACCAAGACTTTCAGATCTCAGCCTCTTGAGTGGCTAAGATTATTGGCATAAGCCATTGGTGCCCAGCTTAAGCTTTTTTCTTTATTACACAAAGTATCTATACAGTTCTACAGGCACATTTGTTGATTTGAATGTTTCTCTTAGGGAAATTACAAGTTTGCCTGACAATTTTCCAAACATATCCCATGTTCTGTTGGCTCTCACCCAATCAAGTCTTCAAGAAAAACAACTAAAACTTAAGAGTTAAGGGATTATGGGTGGGAATTATTATAGGAAAAAAGGTAAAAGCAAATCCTACTGCCAAGTTTTTGACAATGAGCTCCAGAATATACTCCAGTCACTTATTTCCCATCCTTGACTCTTAGAGGCAAGCCTCCTACGAATACTGACTAAACAAACCCTAAACTCTTACATGGAACGATCCTGGCTTACACGTAGGGGTGAGGAAACACAATAAACACACCGAGAAAGGGGCCAAGTGGATTCCAATGGAAGCCAATAGGATCATAGAAATTTTGCAAAGTGTGCCTTTATTGGGTTCCATGGTAGAGATAATTGGGAACATTTTGCCATTTGTGAAAGGAAGGAAAGTAACCAGTTGTGTTCCTTTCCATCCCAGGAGTAAGTCCAGAGTGGATTTCCGATGATTTTCCTGGGGACAAATGTGTGGTGCTCAGGACACCGCAGCCCTTGTTACAGGGAGGAAAGAAGGCACATGGGACGGAGAAGCCGCGCTTCTGCTGCATGGGCGTCCACGTGTAGCTCAGGGAGTGCGACTGCGCTGTCCAGGTCAAACTCTGCTTAGCTCTGATTATGCCTTGCGGAAATAGGATGGAAGGCGGAGAGAATTAGGTTACGCTTTCCCCGGCTCCCTTCCCAGCTGCCCTGCCTAGCTTCGCGGGCGAGCGAGGGTGGCAAATGGTTGCCAGCTGCCTCAGGAAAATGTGCCTTTGCGGTTTCACCACCCTTGAAGCCTGAACCGAGCCTTCTCCTGGCGTACCCAACTCCTGCCAGCGGATGGTCTCTGCCCCTGTGTAGAAGGAAATGGCTCACTCCCGTCTTTAGGGCCTCCATTAGCGACGAGGCTCCTGCTTGTCTTCCTGGAGACTGTATTTCATGCTTTGTACTTCAATCCCCCTACAGCTTGGATTTTTCTATTATTGGCCTCTGTTTCTTCTGACATTCAGTGACCCTTATCCTGCCAACTTTGTTAATAGTGGGTTTGAGTTGTATCCAGTTCTTGTCTAGAGTCACAATCAAAGAAGTGATCTGAGAAACGAAGCATGGGCAGCAATCGGTGGAGTTTGTTCAAAGGGAAAGTACATTGTCACGAGCGACCAAGGACTCCAGACAAGCAGCTCAAAGCCTTCCCTTCCAGGGTTGATTCTTCTATTCTTGAGGGATGGCTTTGAGGACATCCCCTATGGGAAGTAACTAAGCCAATCAGGGCTTGAGTGACAGGTGTGGTTACGTAAGAAGCGACACTGTGTGTGTACTGAATGCTCATCGCCAGGTGTTTGTGTACAGATAGGAGATACAAGTCACCTCCATGGGCTGTTCAGTGGAGGAACGACACTTCATATTACTTGAGTACATAGGCAAGACTGGGCATGCCTTGAGGACTGTTTAGTACCAGCCATCTCCCCTTCCTACTTTTGCAAGACGCAGGGTGACCCACAAACTACCGTGACGTCCTCTGAAGGGGTATCTGAGTGGACTGGGGAGTGGGTCTCCGGTTCACCCGTCCTGCGTCCCCAGTTCCCTGTATCAGTTCCAGCTGCCCACTGCTTTCATTTTTGCATGAGTAGTTAGCTGATCTACCTTTCGTTTGCTGGCTATCAGGGACTTTTTCCTTGCATATCATCTATGTTTCTTTTGAGGACTAGCAGTTTTTAAGAGCTCTCTATTGGCTTTTATCTCTGGGTACCATTTTTTTTTCCTAAAATAGCTGACTCTTGACCGTGATTGCTTATTCTGAAACTTGGCCTCATCCTGATCCCGAGGATCTAATTGACTCTTTAATCGTTTATTTTTCCACTTTGGCTCATTTTACTGCCATCTAAACCCTGGTTCAAGAAGATTAAATCTGACAACTGAAAAGAAAGCTTGAAAACTCATTAATTGGCTTTCTCTTTGCAACTGTGTGGCCTTTTGTCTGTCTCCTCTAAAATTAACATTGCTTCTTGTGAATTTAATGGGCTACATATACATATGTTTATGCTGGATGTTCCTAAATCTCACAGCACTTAGTATTTTTGCATGACACTGGGAGATAAATCTTGAGATCTTCCTAATAACCGGTAAATTATTAGCTGACAACTGAGCTCTGTGTCTAATTCTGATTCTTTAATTTGCTAATAGCCTATCATAAGAACATAGGATTTGAACTTGAGTATTACAGGATTAATTCATCTGAGAACTCTGCTATGAATAGTTCCCGCAAACAGCATGCAGCAAGAACATGCAACTGTCCTTAATCAGCTTTAAAAATAACAATATCCCAGTGCTAGCAGCAACTCGTGCCTCTATTACTCATACATTTGTCCAGGCTTTTTATGAGTCCATTTGTGTTTCCTACGAGAACCACTTCAGCTGTGCTTTCTTTGTGTTGGAAAAAAAAAAAAAACCACCAGAGAAATAGGTACAGAGAGTGATAGAACAAGAGGAAATTATATTCTTTCTGCTAACAAAATGAAATAAAGGTATGCTTTGAAGTGGAAAAGCAGATGCAGATCTGATTTTGAAACATTTGTTATTTGCTTGGTATCTTTAGTTTGGCATGGTGCAAAGGAGGCAGACTTCAAGGTCAGACATGTCTACGTTTAAGTTGCAGCTCTGTCCTATCTTCAGGCCTGCTTTACACTGCAGCTTCTTCATGTATAAGAAAATTGATTCTGAAGGCTTATTGTTAAAATGAAAAGTAACATAAGAACATATGGTGCTTGGTAAGTGCTAAGTCTATGGAGGAAGTAACAATAGTAATGATCATTTAGTATGTGTCATTTGGAAATATTCTTTTATAGGACAAAGCAGTTGTGTGTGGTAGCTCGTGCTTAATCAATCCCAGCTACTCAGGAGGCTGAAACCTGAGAACTACAGTTTGAAGCCACAGCAAGCAGAAAAGTCTGTGAAACTTATCTCCAATTAACCAGCAGTAAGCCAGTGTGGAGGTGTGGTTCAAGTCGTAGAGCACAGTTTTGAGTGTCACAGCTAAGCACGAGACCCGAGTTCAAGCCCTAGTCCTGGCATGTGTATGTGCACATGTGCACACCCTCCCAAACCTGTCAGGAAGGACAGAAAGCAGAATTCTGTCTCATCTTGGTGATACAGAAGTAGATCTCTGACAGGGAGCCTCATCTCCACCTGAGGTATCTAATGGAATAGCCATGAAGTTATTTATACTTAAAATAGTAAATTAAAACTTCAATTCTTCTGTTGCATTTATCCAGTGTCAGTGCTCAATGGCCACAGGTGGCCAAGGGCTACACTGGACATTGCATGGAGGGGATAGTTTCATCCTTGTTAACGGAGTGCTGGAAAGTGGTAGGACGAGACCTGCAGCCTCTGTGGGCTGTGCGGATGTTGTCACAAAGCACCTACCCAAGGTCAGGAAGTCCTCACCAGGACTTGGAAATTAAACATTCTCTAGGTCCCTTCCCCTACCAGGTCAGTCAGCCTCCCGGCTCTTGTACCCTTATTTCACAAAGCAGCAAGGCATAGGCCCATTGTTACGTCCTCTTCCAGGAGCCGGACTTCCTTCATGATACCTGTTCATCAAGTGCGGTTCTGATTTTAACCCATCCAAGGCAGATGCCGTGAGGTCCAACTATAACCCCAGGTATCTGGAGATGGAGGGAGAAAGATTATTGTTGGAAGCCAGCCTGGGTGGTGATGGGGGGTGGAGACTCTTGATCTCAATGCCTATAATCCCAGCTATGTTGGGAGGTATAGGTAGCAGGATCATAGTCCAAGGTTAGCCCCAAAAGAGAAATGCAAGACCCTATCTGAAAAGTAACTTAAAAGCTAAAAGAGCTAGGGGCATGGCCCAAATGATACGGCAAACACAAGGCCCTAAGCTCAAACCTTAGTACCTAACAAAAAGGGGAGGGGGGATCAATAAGAAGGAAGGAAAAAGCGAAGGAAAGGGAAGCTATTTTAACTATTGGCAGGGTAATATAAAACTTTCTCCAGGAATAATTGAGTTTTCAAATAAAAATGGCCCAAAGTCTCGTTATAGAATTTCAGGAGGAAAATCTTTGGTAGCAGATTTCTGTAGTCTGAATATGTGTGTCGTTTCAAAATTTATGTTAACCTAACCTCCTAGGTGGAGGCATTAAAGTGTGTTCCTCTGAAGGCACACGGAAGATCTATCATGAGGACCAGACCCTCACCAAACACCCAAGTCTGCCAGCGCCTCTGACCTTGGGCTTCTCGGTCTCTGAAAGTGTGATTAATAATTCCCATTGCTTGTAAATCCCTCGACAGAGAGAGTGGTAGGGCATTTGCCCAATGGATGTGAGCCCCTGAGTCTGTCTACTAGGTAGCTGAGTATTTCCCAGTTCCTTGTGACCGTGGCTAGCTCTGTTCTGGTTGTACTAATTGGATAGATTAGAACATGAGCTATCTCTTAGCAGCATCCTGCTTTTTTTAGAGATCAACAAATATGGCAATAATTTAGTACTCTAGAAGCCCTTTGTTTCTTTAGCACATACTCTATGTTACATTAAACTAGCATAACCCACACCATAGTATGAGCTTCATAGCAAAACCTCAAGGTTCTGCTGTGAGGTTGACCATTTACTAGTGTTTCACTTGGGAGTGTCAAGGTGTTACCTGACTAGGAGCAGTATAGAGGTCAGAACAGCTTGCTTGGATCCTGTCAGAAAATTATTGTGCCTCACCAAAGTTGCTAGGCTTTCCGTGTTCCTCTTGCTGTAAGAGAGAAGGAGATCTAATTTTGAGTGTGAGAGAGAAATGCAAGGTCGGTCACATAATACAGAAAGGAGACGTTGCTATTGTGGTGCAGGCATTTAACTGGACTCCTTTGAGAGATGCACTCTTTAAATATAGCAGGCAAAGGCTGTCGCTAAAACCAGCATTTGGAACATGCAGAACTGAAGAGATGTTTTCCTACATGTAATATGCTAGAATGACAACCTTGTGTAAAGTAGCCCAAGTCTAGAATCACACCGATAACACATTTTAAAAGATCAACAGGATTTGATGGTTGATCTAAGGTGAAAATTCTGACCAGACTCAAATGAAAATTCTACTAGTCCCACAAAAAAGCATCAACAACTTAGCCTTTGTTGAGATGAAAGGGTTATAATCCCATTGTACACTAAAGATGGAATGCAATTATATTAGTAGAATTTTATAATTGAAGCCATATATAGGCTGTATCATGTGAATTTGTTGCTTTTCCAAATTGCTTGTTTCCTTAAAATCCTTATTAAAAAGCCATTTCTTATGGAAAGATAGATGAATATATTTTATTGCCATCATCTTTATTCATAAATAGGTATTTGGTTGGCTAAATACCACTGATAGTTGGATTTGGGACTGTGAACTCAATTGCAATATGAGAAAGACATTGTACTGTTGCTGGTGGCCTGGAATTGCCTACTTTGTCTGGAATCTAGCTCAAAAGCTTGATCCAAGCTGGATGTTAGTGGCTCATACCTATTGTCCTAGCTACTCAGGAGACTAAGTTCAAAGCCAGCTGGAACAGTTGGAGACTCATCTCCAACTGACCAAGATTGCAAATGGAGGTGTGGCTCAAGTTGGTGGACCACCAGCAGAGAGGGAAACGTCCAAAGAGAGCGCAAGGGCCAGAGTTCAAACCTCAGTACCGGTACAAAAATAAAGGATCCAAGAGATAGAATGCCTCAGCAATCAGTAAAGCTCACTGAAAGCACAGGACCCCACGATGCGGGAGATGGCAGCAGCTAAGATTCCATTTGATAAATCTGGTTCATCTTTTATTCTCTAGGGGTGGTTTTCTGGACATACACTATGAAGAGCGATTAATCTAATTAGGGCTTGACTGAACTAGCTGGGTTATATAATTCAAGCTATACTGTCTATGTACTGAATGCATGAGATATGATTACTATTTGTATATTAATTATAATATAGACGTGAGGATACTTACATGACTAGTTGAGAACGCAGGCAGTGCTGCCCGTTCTGTGAGTACTGATTAGAATCAGACTTCTCCCCTCCCACATTCAAGTGATCAAAAACCTGCTGTGACACCATACACAGAAAGGGGGGGGGGTATTTCTGGGCAGTTCAGGAGTGGTTCAGTTCATATGCATCTTGTTGGTCCTCGTTTCTGATCACATCTTCCCTGTTTGTCCCAGGTTCTGAAATGGAATGTACTTTAACAGGACTTTTGCTCCTTCACCAGCTAACCCTGCATCAGGTGTTGGTTGGACGCAGACTAGAGCATAGAATTTCCACATTACTGGTGGAGAGAAAAATGAATGGACAGGAAGATTCTTAGCGCTTCAGTTTCCCACAAAGGCGGGAGATACGTGGGTCAAGCAAGCCTGTTTTTGTGGGAAAGCCACTTCATCAAGCACTGAACTCTCAACAAATCACGACTGCAAAAAATCCACTCATCACTGGGGGGCCTTGATTCACCTCGACATCATAGGGGGCATATCAGCACGGATTTCTTCCTTTCTTCTTCTTCTTTTTGGTCAGTTGTGGCTGAGAGCGAGCCTTGAGTGGCTTTACTGCTCCCAGACACAGCTCCACTTGTTTTTTATGTAGTTCATGGGAGACGGGAGTCTCACAGCTTTTCCACCTGTTGGTTTAAGGCATTTGTCTGTTGGTATTCTTTTGCTCAATGGATCAGTTCATCATTCTAAGTATCGGTTTTAAACCAACAACTCCTCCGATGAAGTGGCCATAAATTAAATGATGGGTTAGGGAATCGGGTAGAATCAACTTTGTTTCTATGCTGCAGTAAAGGTTCTCTATGCCTGCGAGCCACCACCCAGATCAATGTAGACTACCTGTGGCCTGCTAATAGCAACACATGTACATAGCCTAAGTTGCAGTTCCTGGCCTGTTCACTTGGGTGTTTTTGCAATATCTGCCACCTCAAAACATGTCACTGTAGCATAAGGATTATGTTAAGCTAATGACACAAACATCAGGTACAAGAATATCACTTCTAACCTCCCCCTTTTCTTTTCAGAAGCAGGAGATAAAACCTCAGGGTGGAAGATGTTCTTCTTACACTAGCAAGAAGCATTCTAATCAGCAGAGAGAGACACTGAGACAAAGAAAAAGATGCCCCCAACAATCCTTATCTTCCTCGTTACTTCTTCCACCACTGTCAAATCGTAGTTGCATAATTTACTACTCTTTAGCCAACTCAGTGTATGTGTTCAAGTCCAATTTGCTTCATGGGATCTTCCTTTCCTTGGGATTGCTCCTGCGTCATGTAAAATTTATATTAAATAAATGTATCTGCTTTTCTTCTGTTAATCTGTCTTAGGGGTATTTAACTTTCAGGCCCAGCTGAAAAACCTGTAGGCAGAAATAAAACTTTGCGTTCCCTACAGTACTAAGCAAAAAAAAAAAAAAAATCTGTGAATTCACAAGTTTGCCATGCCAGCTATGTATATTTTTTTAAAGTACATATAAAAGATATATCGTTATTTGGATTTTTAAAAGTTCTACTATGAACTACTTCATCTTATATAAATATACACTGGGAAAAGTCCAAATAAAATAAAGAAAATGAGCCTGCTATGATCTCTGAGATCTAATCTGTTTGATTTCCTCTTTGTTCTTGAACAAAGAGTGGCTTGTCATTCAGCTGCCTCAGTTTCTCCTTAAAAATGAGAGTAATCAAAATTACCATGCCAGTAAATAGGGCTGATAGCTTTCCATGCTGGAGGGATGTCTTATAAAGGCCCCAGGAATAATAGCTTGCCTGGCAGTCTTATTGGGTAAATCTATGTGTTTCTAGGAAATATTTTTAACATTGCATTAGTTATTCCAATCATTTCTCTCTCTTTTCCCTTCTCCACCCAGGTCAAACACAATTAAATAAGCACAATGTGAGCTTTCATTGTGTTGGCAAGGATGTTTGTAAATGTGTGTGCGGTGTTTACTCAAGTAATTTTAAACTAAGTAAGTAAAGGAAGTGTGTGGCATGCTTACCCAGGAATATTAGGAAGCTAAATATCGAAATTGGCTCTGGCAGTGTTTGAGGAAAGAACTGGCTTCCATCTCTTGCATAAGACTTACGTAAGAGAGTGGCTGTCATGCCCAAACGCTTCCACTTATCTACAACATGGGGAGAAAAGCAAAGTATGTACGCTGTTGATACTTGCTTAGGCCTTCTCAGTTGCAACAGTGAGTTTTGCCTGTAAAAGTAGCCTTCTGATTCTAAAAGGAACAAAGATAAGAAAGGGGAAAAGCTGAGATTTTTTCCCCAGTATTTACCAAAGGAATATATTTAGAAATAAAGCAAAGGAATGATACTATGGGATTTTTAGCAAGTAAGTTAGGAATTAGGTATTGACATTTTTCTTTTTCTTATTTATTTATTTATTTATTTTTTGCCAGTCCTGGGCCTTGGACTCAGGGCCTGAGCACTAGCCCTGGCTTCTTTTTGCTCAAGGCTAGCACTCTATCACTTGAGCCACAGGGCCACTTCTGGCCGTTTTCTGTGTATGTGGTGCTGGGGAATTGAACCCAGGGCTTCATGTCTACGAGGCAAGCACTCTAGCCACTAGGCAATATCCCCAGTCCACATTTTTCTTATATAAATAGTAGCAAGACTGACAATTTTCTGATAAAACTTGACTTTCCAATGCTACATTCTACACACGGATATTATCAATTTTCCCCACATCTTATAAAATACTTCCTCTAAATTTCAAGCAGGATTCATTGTTCTAATCATTTCACATTGTGAAAGGGATTTTAATTATATGATTTTCAGATATATTGACAAAGATATAATTGAAAGTCAGATATTACATAGACAGCCTTGCCTCTTACATAAGATTATAATATGCTTGGTTCTCATTAAATGTTAATGTGTGTCTTACAGGGGTTGTTTGTTTTTGGTTGGTTGTGGGGCTTGAATTCTGGGCTTGGGTGCTGTCCCTGGGCTCTTTTACTCAAGGCTAGTGCTCTACCACTGGAGCTACAGCACCACTTCTGGCTTTTGGTGGTTAATGGGAGACAGTCTCATGGACTTTCCTGCCTGAATTGGCTTTGAACCATTATCATCAGATCTCAGTCTTCTGAGTAGCTAGGATTACAGGGATGAGCCACTAGCACCCAGCCTGTGTTATAGTTTTTAAAATACTTTTTATGAACTATAATTTTGGAGTCCTATCAGGCATCAGGTGTACACATGCAAGTATTCTCACTCACTTGCTATAGGACTTAAGAAAACTAATTTCTCTGAGTTTATTTTCTCTATTGTAAAATGAACAGTAACATCTTCCTCTTAGTGTATTATGACAATGCAGGCCTATTTACTTGTCTTTATTCTTCTATCTTGAGATAGAGTCATTCTTTGTAGCTCAGACTGACATGGGACTCACAATCTTCCTGTCTCTGCCTTCAGAGTGCTGGAATTCTTCACTGCCAAGCCCAGCCGGAGGATTTAGATCCAAATAAACAATTTTCTTGAGTGCTTACTATGTCACTGGCATGATCTCAGCACTTTAATCTAGGAAATAAACCCTATTCATGTAGTTCTTATAGCCACTCTACTAGGTTGATTTTACTATTTTCCTTCTTTCTAAATGAGGACACTCAGAATAAATCACTCATCCTGTAAGTTAGACAAAAAGATATGATATGAAGCTGTGGGTACTTAACTCCAAAATATTAGTGTATATGTGGAAAGAAATATGTAACACCCAGCAAAACATGTGCCTATGAAGCTGGGCTAGAAGTCATTACATCTACCTCTCCTCTTTCAAGAAAGAAAATTATGCAATAAGGCAACATGTGCTCCATGAATTCTAGATCCCTCCTGATCCAGAATGTAGCTGTAGATACCATTAACTATTTGCTTTGCAAATTTAGCAGCTTGAGGCAGCAGGAATTAAAAGTAGATTTAGTGATGTATTAAAAGCTGGAATAATTACGATAAACCTGAAGCTTCTAGACCAAGAAAACTCATGTTTTATGGTAGTTATTTGGGAAAAGACAGTCTGCAAATGTATTTGGCTAAAGCGAAACAAGCCATGGAGTCCTGGTTGTTTTAAGGTAAGGCTTGGTCAGAGCCATAAAGCTGTTCTAGAAACATTCTGTAAGAACATTCACAATCCCCCTAAACTTGGAGCCAGAGTACTAGGCATTGATCAAATATCGAGTGATTTGTAACATTCTGACTTGGGTATAAGCTTTTGAAAACTTAAGGTTGGGATGAGAAATGGACCCTTCCCTCAGATCTTAGATGAGGGAGAGGGTTACAGTAAACGTCACTAAGTTTAGGGTAATACCTAAAATCAAAACCCAGAAGATGCTCTGCATACAAGAAGTATGAAATGTGATGGAAGGTTATCAAGGCGGCTGGTCCAGCTTCCTGTTGTTCTCAAAATGTAGTATGTAACGGTGATGGGAAAAGTCACCAATACATGGCTCCAAGATAGATCACTGCCTAAGTATAGTGAATCACATACAAACAAAACTATTACAATACAGATAAATAAATAAATAAAAAAAAATTTATCATTAAGTAATTGTACAAAGGAGCTTCCATTTAACAAGGCAGTTTATAAAGTGTGTGTGTGTGTGTGTGTGTGTGTGTGTGTGTGAGTGTGTGTGTGTATAACCAGTCTTGGGGCTTGAACTCTGGGACTAGGCACTGCCCCTGATCTCTTCAGCTCCAGGCCCGTACTCTACCACTTGGAGCCACAGCACCACTTCTGGTTTTCTGGTGGTTAATTGGAGATAAGAGTCTTACGGGCTTTCCTGCCCAGGCTGGCTTTGAACCGAACCGCAATCCTCAGATCTCAGCCTCCTGAGCAGCTAGGGTTACAGGCGTGAGCCACCGGCGCCCACCTACAATCTATTTTGATCACTGCCACTCCTTGCAACATTCTTGCTCCTCCTCCCTTGCCCACTCCCCCCCTCACTCTTCTTATTTCTGTGGGATAGACGTTGGCGTCTTGTCTGCATTTCCCCCTCTTCTCTTTATTCATTTACTCCTTTCCCTTTGACTCCACTCCTTTGGAGTGCTCACTTCTTCATGATTTGTTTTGTTGAACTTTGGTTTTGGCTTTCTAAGGAATGACACTATTTGGGTTCTCCCTTAAATCTATCATATTTCAGTTAATACATCTGCATACACTCGCATACCACTCCAACATGTTTACTTACAAGTTTGTAAGTTAAATCTAGCTTCTACAAATAAGGGAAAACATGAGTCCTTTGTCCTCCTGGGCATGACTTACTTCACTTAACATAATTTTTTCCAAGTCTTTCCATTTCTTTACAATGGTAAATATTGTTCTTTCTAATGGATAAGTGAAATTCCATTCTGTATATATGCCACATTTGCTTGATCCATTCATCCATTAAGGTGCATAATTTTATTATGGAGTTATAATGCAGTTGTACAAAGGGATTCCCATTCAACTGGTCAGCTTATATAAGTATAATATGTCTTGATGGATTTCATCCCTTTCATTATTCTCCCTCATTACTCCCAACCCAATCCTCCCCCCAAATTTCCTAGTTTCATAGGATAGGTATTGAATTTTATGACTTCATTCTCTTCAGCTCTTCTTGAAGATGCAAAAAAAGATGCTACTCAGAAGCACTGAAAACTAATTCTGCCACCATTCGTTTTTTTAGAGCTAAATGTTTGAAACAGTATTGAAGCAGAGATTTACTACTCAGGGTAGAAGAAGTAGTTTTACATTTATTTTAGTATTTAACCTCAAAATGCCAAACATATCTATTGATAGTCAATACTCCTTAGTAAGTAGCCACGGTAACTAAGAACTTTACCAAGTGGAATGCAGCAACACTATTTCAACAAGAGAATCCTTTTTCAGAGTGAGACTAACATCTATCTACATACCATTATGATTACTATGAGCCCCAAAGTCGGTTATCTTCAAGACTTCTGTGCAGGTCAATCAGGAAATAAATTACGTCCATAAATCATTAAGATGACATTATTATTTATATATGAATTATACACACACACGTACAACTCTTACTGAGAAACCTCATTAAATCTGAAAAGTTTCAAAGATCAAGATTAAATATGCTATGGGTAAGCCTTACTGGAAGAAATAACAAAGTCATGCCTTCATATTATTAATGTTTACATCTTGCTGGTTATAATAGCTTTGTTCTGTCATCCAGTCATATTCTAACATGTTCAGGCCCTCAGGGTGAGGCTTGTTGCTAAAGAAATCTAATATAAGTCCACATTTCAAAAGTTTTCACAATCTTTTATGTTTCACATTCTTTCCCCCTTTTTCTGAGTAAGAGATCTTTATCATTTTAACCACATAATTTAGTCAATAAAGATCTGTGAGAAGTAGAAATGTCAACTTTGGACTACACCCTGAACACAATCTTATTAGAAATGTCAATTTTACCTTTATCTTCTTGTTTTTGCATGCTTGTGTTATTTTATCATCCAACAGGTGAGCTATTAGCTTTGTTTATTTTGTTTTAGTTTTCCAGAAGTTTGACACATGTCCAACTTGTGAAACTTGGTGTAGGACTAGATAACTGAACTAACCAAACAACGGAGTGACAGAAAACAACATTATACTAAATAGATTGGAAACCCAAGAAGGCAGAAGGCAGTACAACTTCCATTTTCCCCTGGAGTCTTTGTATTCAGGAGACCACAAGTGCACAGTAGACAACTTTATAGATGGCATCATGGTTTGTATTTTATGAGTCAACCTAGCTGTGTTAACAAATACCCAGATAGCTGATAATAATGCTAGGTGTGTCCAGGAAGATGTTTCTGGGAGAGACCAGATACAGGGAACTGAGATAAACAGGACAGATATAATGAGAAACCCAGGACACAGAAGACAGGTGCAAAATGAACTAGCCCAAACTCCTTACAAGCCACTGTTCACGGTTATCAAAGCAGTTCTGTGGTGACCTTCATCTGACAAACAGAGACTAGGTGACTGGTTCGCAAGGCAATCTTTCCCAGCCATAGCCTTAAGAAACCTTTTAGATGATTTTGCCTGCTTAACAGCCTATGAATATTACTTAACATCTCACATATCTAATTAAAGACCCAGGACTAAGCATTCAACACATGAGCAGTGTAACTTACATTACATAATCTAGACCTGTCTGTCAAGCCCTAATTAACTTAGTGACTCTTAATAGGAGATGTCCTCTCTAGAAATAAAACAGGGAGCAACCTGATCCAAATGGCTCTTGAGCTGCTTAGTTCAGGCCTGCTGCTCACCTTGACAGCACACTTTGGCTATGAATAAGCTCCTCTGCTTCATAATGTCCTCCTTGTCTCTCAGACACATTTCTTGATGTCAACTCCAAACAGGCCCACTGGTCCCAAACAGGCCCCTGGCCCACTAGTAATAGACTGAATGAATAAAGAAGCTCTACCGAGGTATGCACTCTACCACTAGGCCATATTCCCAGCCCATCAACTCCAAGTTATGGAAACAAGTGGCATATCATTGTTGTTGTTATTTTCAACATGCCATGTGAATCGTGCCTTTTTTCTTTTGTATTTCTTTCCTGTGGTTTTACCCCTGATATCACTGTAACTGATTTTAGTACCCTGGATATTGTATATACGTGTATTGGAACTAGGGAAGGGAAGGGGAATACCAAAATTGAGAGAAAAAGGATAAAAGGACAAACCAATGCAACAGCAAAACTTACAAAAGTATATGGTGTAAACCAACTGTACAACTCATGGGGGAGAGGAAAAAGGGGAGGGGGAGGAGGGGGAAAATGAGGGAGGAGGTCACAAGTTGGATAAGAAATGTGCACACTGCCTTACGTATGAAACTGTAACCCCTCTGTACATCACGTTGATGATAAAGAAATTTTTAAAAAGCCCTACCTTCACCAGTGAGGGTGATAGGAGTACAACAGAAAAGGGAGAAAGAGGAGTGAATTCTCCCCGTGAGCCGAAGCATCATTTTCCCCCACCCGTGGACATCCTATCTCCTCCATCTTCAGCCCTTGGATTCTAGAATGTACATCCTTCCCCTCAGGCCTTCCGTGCAAGGTTGGGAGTTGCAACCGTCACCCTCCCTAGTTCCCAGGCCTTCAGACCGAGAGTGAATCTCCACCCCACCAGCGCTCTGCTCCTCCGGCTTGCAGATGGAACACCGTGGGCCTTCTACCCAAGCGCACGAGCTGATTCCTGCAACACACCTCCTCTTGGTATCTCTATGGAGCTTAGCGGATCTGTTTTTCCAGGGTATCATGACATACAGAGGGCCCTATTGTCAACTGGTATATTAAACATCTGTAAAGCTCACTTCCCATCTTGTTTCTAGATGAAAAGTAAGGCAAACAGAAGTTCCTCAGTGAATCTTCTGAGGCCTACCTAGAAGGGTCTGCACCCCACTTTAGATACAACCACACTTGAAGGTATAAAGGTAGAGAATGTTAAAACTACAGCTGCTCCAGGCCCCTGACTTTTACGATTATTGAAATGAATAAGGTGAGGTTTGGTAAGTTATTTACATAATTGTTTCCCTCCCCCCCCCCCGTCTCCTCTATAAGACATTGCAATTTAATATTCTTTTTCAGCTACTCTTTTACACTACTCAATAATTTTTCTGTATGCAATTACAGAGTTGGGCTGGGAATATGGCCTAGTGGTAAAGTGCTCATCTCGTATTCATGAAGCCCTGGGTTCAATTCCTCAGCACCACATATATAGAAAAAAGCCAGAAGTGGCGCTGTGGCTCAAGTGGTAGAGTGCTAGCCTTGAGCAAAAAGAAGCCAGGGACAGTGCTCAGACCCTGAGTTCAAGCCCTAGGACTGGCAAACAAAACAAAACAAAACGATTACAGAATTGGCTTAATCTAGCTGAGAGTTGTGACTTGTCTACGATAGATCTTTTCTAGCACACAATAGCAATACATCTCAGTTTGTGAAGCACAATCACTGGAACAGACCTCAAGTTCTCAGAAAGGCGAGGATGCGCAGTGAGGAAAACAAAGCGACTATAGGCCAGACCAGCTTTTACATGACAAAGACCCGCTAACTTACATTGCCTTTAGAAATGACGTGATTTGGTCGTTAAGATCATCTTCAAGTACATTTTTCCATAGGAATAGAAACTTTAAAAATTCTTTTATGTTAATGCTAAATATAATTTATTTAGTACAAGCACTTTTTGTTGTATGGCCTTAGTAACAGTGACGATTTGAGGGGATTTGTCAATGTAAGTATCGAGCTAAAGTTATGTTTCAATTTATAGGCCTTTTCCTTGACCGGCATCATGAAGGCACATCCAGGCTGAGAAAATGCCAGAGTGACTTTCCAAGTGCCTAACACACAATCCCAAGTCAACGGTGGCCTCTCATTTTTCTAGAAATAGGTTTAATAAAAGTAGAGACTTTGAAATAGTTTGGTAGTCCTTTAGCACGTGACTAATAGCCGCTCTAAGACCTTCTTAGGCCATGAAGTGCAGTTGGGTGTTAGTTTTAGGTTTGACGGCCTCCATGGGTGGGCTCTGTACTTCCCGTCAGTGGGGAGAGGAGAGCGCCGGTGTCCCTCTCACAATCCCATGAACCTTTGTGCATCGTCACAACAAACCACCTGCCGCTCCTGGGACCTGAACTCCTAGCTTCTGAAGCCAGCAGAAACCCCTCTGACGAGTGCATTTTGTGATGAAAGCTAAACAAGGAATGCATCCAGATCTTTTAATAAATGATGGAGTCTTTTGGGGTGAGGGTCGAGTTCCAGACTCCAGTCAAACTTGAAGCAGTTCAAGTACTGAGTACGTGTTTGTGTGTTGGTACTATGTGTGTGTGTGTGTATGTGTGTGTGTGCGCACGCGTGCTGATCCCTGGGCTTGAACGAAGGGCCTGGGCCACTGCTCAAAGTTAGCGCTCTGCCACTTGCGCCACAGATGCTCTTCCAGCTTTTTTGGTGTTTAATTGGAGATAGAGTCTCCCAGACTTTGCTGCCCCAGATGGCTTAGAACCCTAGTCCTCAGAGCTCAGCCTTCTGAACGGCTAGGATTACAGGTGTGAGCTACTGTCATCTGGCTGTGTATGTTGGTATGTTTTAAACATAGAAGGAAGTGGAATAGTGGGAGGATACTTGCATATAATAAATATTATACCTCCTGCTCAGGGTCACTGTGCTTACCCTTTTGCTACCTTTGTATTTATGTATCATACATATACACACCACACACACACAAACACACATTTTTTCCACATAGGTTAGTGATATTCCCATAATTATTCTTTCATAAGTGGTTCCTAAATGGGGCTTTTAATTTTTCTTATTCTATCATTTCATCAACAAATGCCAGCCCACTGTCATTCTTCTGAAAATGTTCTTTCATTTAGTAACTGGTGGTTACTCAAAAAGACTGGGGAAGTGCTTTTATTTCATTAAGAAAATTCAAAGAGCTTGTCATATAGCCTTTTATGGTGGTGTCAGGTTTCATTTCTCCCATCCTGCTTTTATCCCACCTTTCTTTTCTCCTTTTCTCCCTCCCTTCTTTTTATTTCTTCTTTCCTTCTTCTCTTGCATTTTCTCTTCTTTTAATGACTAGACTCAGACATTATAATCATTGTATTTTCAGTTTCAAATAGGCCCAAATTTGTCTAGTTTGGAGGCCCTTCAAACCGGTTGTTTTTTGTTGTTGTTGTTCTACTTTTTATTTTGAAATAATTTCAAACTTTCAGGAAAGTTACAAGAATAATACAAAAGGCTTCCTTGTTTCCTTATTATCCTTCCTTTTTATTTTTTTCTTTCCTTTTTGCTGAGCTATTTGAATATATTTTGGTCATGATGCCTGTTAACAATAAACACCTTAGCGTGTATTTTTAAAAATCAAGGCACACGCTCATAAAACCATGGAACAGGCAGCAAATCTGAAGATCAGTGACAATGCTGTCATCATTTCCAATTGCTCCATTCATTTTTCTCACTCAGAAAGAAATTTCTAGTCCAGGTCTTGGTGGCAAGATGGTAACAAGGAATGTTCCACTATAAAGGCTAAGAATGAAGTATGTGTTTCCTACCAAGTATTACAACTCTACCAACTTTCTCTAGAACTGAGATGGTTTCCAATCAAATATCCTTGGGTTAAGTCTTGATGAAAAGGATTACAGCTAGAAATTAGCCATAAATACAGTTCATTACTTTTGCTTTGGTCTGGCAAAATACATTGCATTTCCATATACATAAGAGAAGTGATTTTTTTTTTTAAACAAGAGTTAAAAGAAGAACCTTGACCACGCACAGGGCTCTGCTGGCTTTAAAATTGTTCTTACTATACTTACTGATCTTCAGAAGTAAAAACTTAATGAGCACTTACAGGGAAGCTTTTCAACTATTGTGCATGTGCTCCAGACCTTGGTCTGTGCAGAGCCTGGCTGTTTTTACAAGACTGGAAATATTGGTATCAGAAGTCCTCAAAAAAAAATGTTTAGCTTTCCCAGTTGTACAAAAATATAAATATTAGGAATGACTCCTCCTCACTTCTCCTAATGGCTGTTTTTTTATTGTGTTTTGCAATTCTCAAATACTATTTTGTAAAAGACTCGTTTTTAAAATTTTTACAGTGCTGGTGATAAAACAAACACGAGGCATTGAATGTTCTAGACAAGCGTTTTGACACTGAGCTACCCACCACCAGCCCTAAAAGTTAAATTATTTTTGAAGTCAAGACCCGATTTGAAACTGTAACCTCTGTGTACATCACTTTGACAATAAATAATAAAAAAAAAGTATTCAAGAGAATATGGCCTTGTAAAATGTGAAATACATTGAGTACATTTTTTTACCCCGGGGGGGGGGGGAGATCCAATTTGACCTGCTGTTTCTGTGATTCTCTTTCCCTTTCACAGATCAAATAAACATATATAACAAACTCTACAACTCGGGGTCGGGGGGAGGGGACTAGAGAGGACGAAGCTGGAGAAAATGAGAGATGGGGGCTTGTTTAAAAACCAAGGTGCTCATTATCTTACTTATATACTCATATCACTGTAACCCCTTCTCATCATCTTTTCAGTAAATACTTTTTAAAAGATTCAATTCGAACTGTGATATGATGTAACTACTGACCAACATATTCGTGTGAAATCAAATTCTAACTAATAGACATTGCTAGGCTGTATTGTGAAGCATGGTGATTGCCTTCCCATGAAAGCAATCATTTTATTTATGAAGAAAATAGTTACTTGCCACAGAGCTAGAGGTCTTCTACTGGAAGCTTCTCACAGGATATTAAACAGTTGCTGTGAAGTAAGTATTCACTTGGCACTTAATATTTAAAGATTTGTTATTTTATGTCTAAAAGTGTTTTGCCTTCTGGTTTTGGTTGCTACAACTGGAATATACCAGAATCTTGGACTATTTCTCCTCTCTTTGTATTTTTCCTTTCTTCATGCTCTTTCCCCAAAGACACTGAACACAATGACATCATCTCAGTTCTCAATGCATAAGAGGAAACCGCTTTGCTAACTTCTTCCTTTGCTTTCATGGCACGTTTACTTCCACCGCATGTGTCCAAGAGAGACGAAGTCTATCGCTCCATAAAGAATTACGACCCTAAAGAATTACGACCCTAACCTTCGGTTCCAGTAGAGATGGAGAGCTCCATTTGCTTAATGTCTGTACTCCTTTAATGTTCTTGCTTTCACCCTTTGGCCCATAGATCCTTATACATTTTACTGAATCTTAACCTAGTCACCTGATTTTTTTTCTAAGTATAATCCACATAAAGAATTTGTTATTTTCTTTTATAAACACTTTAAATAGCCATTTGAACATATGCAAAACACAGTAAATAATACTTTACACATAAATATTTCCTCATATGTGCTCAGCAATATAATTTATTTGCATTCCAGGAATAAGAAAAACAGTTGGAGCCTCTATTTTAAAAGCTTTGTTAAAAGCAATAGTAATAAAAACAACTTGGTACTGGTATAAGAACAGGCCTGAGAGCGAAGGGAACAGAACTGAAGACCCAGCCCTATGGCCACCTAATCTTTGATAAAGGAGCTAAAAAATAGGATGGAAGAAAGATAGCCTCTTCAACAAATGGTGCTGGCAAAACTGGCTCAACACCTGTAACAAACTAAAGCTAGATCCTTATATATCACCTTGCACCAGAATCGATTCCAAATGGATCAAAGACTTCGTGGTAAGAACAAATACCCTGAAAACATTGCAGGAAGGAATAGGGGAAACACTAGGGCTCCTTGGCACAGGTTGAAACTTTCTCAGTAAAGGCCCAGAAACACAGCAATCAAAGAAAGGTTGGACAAATGGGATTGCATGAAACTGCAGAGCTTCTGCAGGGCAAAGGACATAGCTTGCAAGATAAACAGAAAGCCCACAGATTGGGAGAAGATCTTCACTGTCCATACAACAAACAAAGGCCTCACATCTAAAATATATGTAGAACTCAAAAAATTAAATTCCCCCAAAACAAATCCTCAAAGAAACAACTGCCCCATTAATAAGTGGGCTAAAGACTTAAAGAAAGACTACTCTGAAGAGGAAATGAGAATGACCATGAGACACATGAAGACATCAACATCACTGACCATAAAAGAAATGCAAATCAAACAACAGTGAGATTCCATCTCATCCCAGTAAGAAAGCTAGCAATAACAGATGGTGGAGGAGATGTGGCCAAAAGGAAACCCTACCACACTGCTGGTGGGACTGTAAACTTGTTCAGCCACTCTGGAAAGCAGTGTGGAGGTTCCTCAAAGTGCTAAACATAGAGCTCCCCTATGACCCAGCAACCTCGCTTTTTTTTTTTTGGCCAGTCCTGGGGCTTGGATTCAGGGCCTGAGCACTGTCTCTGGCTTCTTTTTGCTCAAGGCTAGCACTCTGCCACTTGAGCCACAGCGCCACTTCTGGCCGTTTTCTGTATATGTGGTGCTGGGGAATTGAACCCAGGGCCTCATGTATACGAGGCAAGCACTCTTGCCACTAGGCCATGTCCCCAGCCCCACAATCTCGCTTTTGGGCATCTACCCAAAGAATTACAAGCAAAACCACACTAAAGCCACCAGCACAACTGTGTTCATCGCAGCACAATGCCTCTCAGTAGATGAATGGATCAAGAAAATGTGGTACTTGTACATAATAGAATTCTATGCTTCCCTCAGAAAGAATGGCATTGCCCCATTCGTAAGGAAATGGAAAGACTTGGAAAAAAAATCATACTAAGTAAAGTGAGCCAGACCCAAAGAAACACAGACTCCATGGTTTCCCTCATTGGTAATAATTAGTACACGTCTAGGATAGTCCTAGCAGAGGATCACAATAGCTCAATAGCTATGTACATATGATGACATAAGATGATGCTAAGTGAAATAAACTCCAAGTTATGGAAACAAGCTGTTTATCATGGTTGTTGTTATTTCTAATGCACTATGTGAAATGATTTCTTTTTTCTTTTGTTTATCTTCCCTATCGTTTAGCCCCTGTTGTCGCTGTATTTGGTTTTGGTACCCTGGGTAGTTTATGTGTTTTTATGAATCAGGAAAGGGAAGGGAACATCAAAATGGTGAGATAAAAGGTAAAAGGCAAACCAATGCAACAGCAATACTTACAAAACAATATGTAGTAAACAAATTGTGTAATTGGGAGGGAGGGATTGACGAGGAGGGAAGGTGGGAGAAAATGAGGGAGGGGGTAACTAATTTGACAAGAAATGTACTCACTACCTTATGAATGTAACTGCAACCCCTCTGTACATCACTGTGACCAAAACAAATCTTAAAAATTAAAAATAAATAAAAAGCTCTTCTGAACTAGTACTGTGACTCACATTTGTAATCCCAGGAAACAGAGAGTTACCTTGGAGTTTCAAGTGGTAGACTGTGGCTCAAGTGGTAGAGTTCTAGCTAGGAACAAGGAAGTGGAGATTAGAAGGATCATGGTTCTGGTTCAAAGCCAGCTAAGGCAAAAGATCTTAAGAGGACCCTCTGAGTCCAGGACAGCCCAGGCAAGACCCTACTTGGGAATATAAATAAAAGGGGGAAAAAAAAAAGCTGTGGTAGAGCATCTGTCTAGCAAATGTAAGGCAGGCCCTAAATTCTTCATAAATCTGTTCTTTATCAGCTGCATAGGCTAAGTAAGAAAACATTCTATGAAAACCCTAACAAATCAAATCATTGCTAAATGATGATTCAAATCTCATAAAATATGTTTGTTTTAAGAGAAGTCCCTGGGCTCCTAAGCTCTTTACAGTCCTGATCAGAGCCCAAAAGAGGGTGACGTAGGAGCAACAGGACCCTGGAGACTACGGAGAGGAAGCCATCTTCTCCCACCCGCACAGGGAGGCCCTGGGCAGGCTGCCTCGCATGTACTCTAGCTTTCGCTTCTTCTCCACTTCCTGGATGAACCAAAATTATTTTTACTTATTTGTGACAGTCTATCTCCAAAAAGAATTTGAGGCAGCTTGCAGAATTAATAGCCATTGGAAAAACACAGTCTAGGACCAAAGGAAGGTTTTATCTGGAAGAAAGCTTTTCCATACTAAACAAAACCATTGATCAATGCCAGAACTGAGCTAAGAATTTGCACAGCAAAGACTCACTGAGGCTCATTATGTATTTTCTAAGCTCCACAAACACGAATGCACTTGAAAGGCAACATAACACAGCAGGTAACATCAATCTAGACCATTAGAGATTGTAAAAATGTTGTTGACAGCTTCAAAGATAATGGATATCATTCTAACAAAATACACAAGGCTTGTCCTTGAATAAGAACTACCTTTGCCCAAATAGATATTCAGTTCAGTTACAAAGAAAGTTTTCCTATGAAAGAAACATGAAATTGGCTGATAAGGTGCTTTTTTTTTTTTCTACCAGCTTAAAGAATTACTGTTCCAGGAAGATATTTTTTAACCATGTACATAAACAGGCAAGGAGATCCCAGAATAACACCTACAACTTTGAGATAAGATTGTTCTTAACATGGACTCTTACAAGGACCTTCAGCTATTTCAAAAACTTGAAAGCAAGATAGCTTAATCTACATCCAATCCTAACCATTCTAGTTCAGACCACAATTTAGTTTCTCTCTCTCTTCATTCCTATTTTTCTCGCTTCCTTCCTTTCCTTTCTTTCTCTCTCCCTCCTTCCTTTCTTCCTGTTTCTTTTCCTTTCCTTCCTCCCTCTCTTCTCCCCTTCCTCTTCCTCCCATTCCCTTCTCTTCCTTTCCCTTCTCTTTCAACGGACCCATAAACATGAAAAATAATAATAGTAATAATAATAAATATAATAAATTAAAACAAAGACAGAGAAGCAATAATTACCCAAAGTGAACTTATGAGAAGGTGCAAGCCCAAGAGTGTATATAATTGAGGGTCACATGCTTAGTCTAAGGGTCAGTGCTTTTTAAATGATTCTTTAGAACCTCACCAGAGGTGCCCTGGGGGGGTTGCTGCACAGAGAAGGGCCAGCACTTGACTCTACAGGAGGTCAGCAAGCAAACTATTACTCTCTAATCTCAACCAGAGTACTTTGCTTTCATAAGTTTCTTAGGTTGGCATTTTACATGTTTTGCTGAAAGAAAAATGAATAATATAGTCTGTTCTGAGATGTTCTTTTGATGTTTGAACTGACTGAATTTGGAAGAACTGTTTCCAAAAGTATAATGATTAATACTGGCGCAGGTAATAGAAAGCTATGCAATCAGATCTTAAATGTCAGAACCCACAACTGTTGTGACAATCCTGGCACCATCCCAGGGCTCCTGAGGATACCTGCTTCTGCATTGATGCCTCTTCACGCTGCCTGCGGAGTCACTGGGACAACACGTCTGACGTAGTCGTTCTGGGCAGGGCCTACTGCTGTACTAGCAGTGGGACTTAACATAAACATCAATCAACGTGACTTAAAATTACTACCAACAAAGACAAAAAAGCCACTCTTTTTTTTTTTTTAACATTCAGGTTTTATTTGCTTCTCCTAGGGATTCCCTCCTGCTTACTATCATTTAGCCATATTAAAATTAAAATTCAGGTTTCATCTAATCATCAGTAACTGAATATCTGTTTTGAGTTTGTGGATCTCAGAGTACAGACAGTTGTTCAGAGTCTCAAGGCTGGCCAGGCTACAGGGCTCAGCTGTGTATTTCTAGCATTTGGAAGGCAGAGGCAGGAAGATCTCAAGTTTGAGGCCAGCCTGAGCTATGTAAGGAGTCAGATTAAGTAGTCTGTAATGAAGAGTAGGACCTTATCCCTCAACAACACAATTCCACAATAAAAAGAATCAAAAGGTCACAGACACACAATAGCCTGGCAAAGGTTCTGTTTCAGATACTTCACTACCTAACTACAAAAATGTAAACAGCAATATCCTACTGAAAGGGTAGATTAGTTGGGGCTCAGATCCTGGAGCTGCACCCTTGGCCTAGCAAGTTGAAAGCAGATGCAAAAGAGACATTGTTTCAAAACATATTCTGTTAACTTTCCCATGACCCTGGGGAGAGGATTAGCAGAAGAGGAACTGACCAATAAAATGTTTCTTCCCCCCAAACCTAATTTTAATAGGAGCAGCCAGTCAGGGCACAGCCCAAGGTCTAAAAACTCCTCCACGCAGAGCTACCTACAGAGATATATACACACTCTTCTGGCGCAGCAGCCAGCAGGAGAAGCTGGTAGTGGAGTTCTAGCAGGTGCAGCCAGCAGCCAGCAGGAGAAGCTGGTAGTGGAGTTCTAGCAGGTGCAGCCAGCAGCCAGCAGGAGAAGCTGGTAGTGGAGTTCTGACAAGCCCCGGAAGTGTCTGCGTTTGCCCTAGGAAGTAGGTGCTGTCCTCTAGAGAACTGCAAACCTATGGTTCCCACAAGCCCCTCAGCAGGAGGAATATGATGAAGAGCCGGATGAACTCTGCCCACTTCAGGTAGCAGAGCAGAAGAAATCTCATACCACTTGAAAAATCATTAACATCATTAATAATCATTTGAAATATTTAGACCATTCAAATGATCTATCAATAATTAAAAATCATTCCAAAATCATTTAAAAGTTACTAAGCTAAAAACACAAACTACAGAACAGGAAAAGATCTTTACCAGCTATATATCCAACAAGTACCTACTACTCAGCGTAGACAAGGAGCTCAAGAAACTAACCCACGCTCCCCAATCAATAACACAATTAAAATTGGGGGGGGTGCTAAATAAAGACTTCTCAGAAGGACAAGCAGGAATGGCAAACACCTGAGGAGGTGTTCAATATCCTTGGCCATAATGGAAAAGTAAATCAAAACAACATGGAGATTTCGTCTCACCCCATCACTGTTGGCTGAGGTCTCCCTTATCGGTGCGGTTTACCATTCCCATACTTGACTGCAGAGACCTTGTCTCTGGGATCGCTTCTCTGATCTCATACTCTTAGCTGCATACTCTTAGCTTCTGTCACTATTCTTAAAACAAATAAAATAATTTGGGTTCTTTTCAATCAAAGAATTTTTAGTGTTTTAAGAGTAATTAAGCTTGCACTTTACATCTATAATTAATTTTGCATTTATACCTGTAATTTCTAATATCTCTATCTAAATATACATATGAATCATTTGATCATTTTCATTTCCATTGACTGGAACTACAGATTATGATCTGTATGATTTCTGTTGCGATCACATTTTCCTAAGGCTAAACTCATTTCTTGTCTTTACTAATAATAAGCAGAGACGTGCTCTACTTTCCAACTTGCCATACCATATGAGAGCGGCCATGCTCTCCCATTGTAGGTTATAACTAAGTTCTTGCCTCGCATCTTCAGTTCTGATAAACTGCGACCCATTCAAATTTCTGACACATCCAGCCACCGCCAAACAATTTGTTTTCTACTTTCAGTTTCTGATTCTTGGTCACTGAACGAATGAGGAAACAGAAGGCATTTCCCAGCAGTCTTCCTTCCCTGTTCTTGTATAGCTCCTGACCCAAGGTGGGACTTAGAAGTGACTACTAAACCTTCTTCCACTGCGTGACACATCGGCACTCAGCATCCTTGGCAGTAGGGCTGTGCTGAGACAGAAGTGAGACGAAGTGATGTATCACTCTGACCAACAAAACCTTCCCTCTATGGTCTTCTTTTTCTACATCTCTTTACTCCATGTGGATGCTCAGAACAATTTTGGAAGCTGTCTCTGGAAGCCCGAATCCCTGAATGACTGAAAAGTAGGGCTAGCCCTACCATCCTCACATCTGATTGGGACTGCTTTGTGAAGGAGAAAAAAATTCTACTTATTTAAATGTTAAGATTTATTATTTCGGGGCTGGGAATATGGCCTAGTGGTAGAGTGCTCGCCTCGCATACATGAAATCCTGAGTTCGATTCTTCAGCACCACATATATAGAAAAAGCCAGAAGTGGTGCTGTAGCTCAACTGGCAAAGTGCTAGCCTTGAGCAAAAGGAAGCCAGGGACAGTGCTCAGGCCCTGAGTCCAAGCCCCAGGACTGGCAAAACAACAACAACAAAAGATTTATTATTTCCACAGTTAACACACTTAAACCAATATATTGACACAAAAAGTTCCTTCTACATCCTTCTCAGTCATTTCCTGAGGGTATGAAAGCTTTAGGTAGGATGAGAGTTCTTAGGCTACTCTCACAACTCTACACTAAAACTAGAAAGATAAGGCTCTGCTTCTTGTTTTCACATTGTTTTTTGTTATATTGAGACACAGTTAAGAAATATATTTTTACTATAATGGAAATAATTCCTGCTTCAGGAAGTGAAGCTGAGGTCATGAGGCAAAGATTGTCTTCCACATTTTATCATTGTAACTTTATTTTGTAGCTGGTAATGGGATCTCCTTCCTCGTACTGTGTTGTGTTTTGTACCAATTCCCAGTTTTAGGAGAATGCAAGTATGTTCATTATTTAGTAACAGACAAGCATCTCCCAGACATGCGGCCTAAAGCGTTCCATGTCCACTTACCTCCTCTTTGATCTCCAGGGATCAGGCCTTAAAGAAGTAAATGGGTCAAATAAAACGAAAGGAGAGACACTATTAGCCTTTGACCATAAACAGCCACGCCTGGCACTGGTGGAAAGCACCTGTAATCCTAGCTACTCAGGCAGCTGAGTTCGAGGGACTATGGTTCTAAACCAGTTGGGGCAGGAAAGTCTATTGAATTGAAGACTATTATTTCGATTAATTGGCAAAAATACAGAGGGGGGCTGTGGCTCAAGTGATAGAGCACTAGCCTCAAGCAAAACATTTCAGTACCTAGGCCCCAGTGTAAGCTTCAGGACCAGCACGCGTGCACACGCACACACACACATACACACCCCAATGCCACGCACAAAACAGACAATACAGACAACTGAGATAATCTTTTCAATGAATGAAATATTGTTTAGACTGTTTATGTTATCTAATAATAGCAGTAAGAAAACATTATATATGAGTAATAGTGGACACTTTACAAATAGCATAGTCATAAATTATCTCACTGGTTGAAAAACTGATGATGTATTTAAGAACAGTGAAAAAGAAAAATGTGAAAAAATGCAAAGTAAGGCAGTAAAAAAGAGAAAAATAGATTAATGGAAACATTTTGTTTTGCCTTAAATGGATTCTTGGAAAAAATATTAAGTCTGTTGTTTTTCTTAGTCAAGTTATATATTTAGATACATCTAAATATATAGGTTATTTTTTCTTTCTGCTTCTACTTTTTCCCTTTCAAATCATTCTCTATACTGTAGTCAGAATGGTCTTGAAAACATATGATCAGGGTGTGTTTGATCAAGATGCATTGCAGTCTAAACTGACACAATGAATTGAAATAACCTTGTACCATTATTTAAGGGCAATAAAAAATAAAATAAGAAAATATATTACCATATCAATCTGTTTAAAATGGTTCAGTGGCTTTTGTTATACTTGGGCTGAAATTCAAATCTATTTACCCAAATAAACTGGATCTTGACCTCTCTAAGATCTTTGCTTTCTACACGTTTTCTTCCTCACCTCCATTTCTTCAGCCACTCCAGCCTTCTTCCAGTTGCTTAACCACATTAGTTCCCTCACCACCCCTAGTCCTTTGTTCAGCTGATCTCTTGGCCTCGAAGTCCTTCCCTGCAAGCCTCAGTTGGCCAGATCAACCTCATGCAAGCATCATCCTGAATGAGGTCTTGTCTCTCGAGCATAGCCCCATGAATCCATGAATCAGGCACACAAAACATACAATGTCTGTCTTAGCCCTTTTCAGTGTTTAGTTGAAGAGTACTAAGTACTTTCATAGAGAACCCTTCTCACTTTCCAGATGAGCTCGGTAATACTTGTAGAAAGAAGAGATAAATAGTCCCTCCCTGGCAAAGTGAAGACTCTTTTGCAATGTAAAACTTCCTCTCTCTTACTTAACCACTAAGGAATTCAGACTTTTATATGTCTAATTTTCTTAAATAAGAATCATCTACCTAAGTCAGGCATGGTGAAGAATATCTTTTTGTCCCAGCATTTGGGAGGTGAAGTCTAGAAGATGACAAGTTCAAGACCAGACTGGGCTATAGAACAAACTCAAGGCCAGGTGGGATATATAATGAGGCCCTGACTCAATAAACAAACAAAATCATCTACCTATATGGTAGGTGATACACACAGGGATGGGAAATAAAGGATTACTGATGCATTTTTCATAAAAAGATGTGAGGGGAAAAAAAGAAAATGGTAAATGGGCATATCTTACAAATGGGATATGTATCTAAATTCTCTTCAGCCTTTAGGTGTCCCAAGTGCTTTTATGAGAGAATGCTTGCTTTGCTACTGAGTTTTATTTTAGCATGCACTCCAGAACACATAACCATTTAATGATATAAACAAATGGGGGGCAGTGTTTTACTAAGAAACCACTCAAGAGTTGTCTTGTTCTGGGCAGAATCATTTAGGTTTGGTTCCTGTGCAAGAATTCCAAAGCTACAATACTGTATTATTAATTGGCCTGAGACTTGTCAGACAAACTTGTGTGGTGTTCACAATGTTCAGAGTATTCTGGAAGGCTTGTGGAAGATGAATGCATACATATCCACCCCAGTCTCCAAAGTTTCAAAGCAATAAAAAAGAAGTAAAAGCAAATTAAAGGCAACAGAGCAGATGTATGTAGATGATTATGTATTTATATAAGTAATAATTATAACAACTTGTGCAATCATGAGGGAAACTAATCTGGTCTTACCAGGGGCAGGTCAATGGAAGATAGTGTCTCTAAAACCTAGATGCTTAATGTTAATATAAACATTTCTTCTGCACTAACACAAACAGCATGAAAGTTACTCAAGCCTATATAATTTACGAGTGAATCTTTCAGGCCTAATTAAGTTCTGCAAATGCCATAATAAATCATTTCCAAAGACTTCCAACTGATGGATTCCCACAAGAAAGCTCTATGAAGGTTAGGTGGTCTTTAGCCAGGTCGTGTGTGTGTGTGTGTGTGTGTGTGTGTGTGTGTGTGTGTGTACTTCAAGGGATTTGTTAATGTAATTTCTTAAGCCAGAGCCTAATGAATAAATGGGAATTAAAGACAGGCTTCCAACAAAGTAAAACCGCAGTAAAAGTAACATTACAGAATCCAAAGAAATATGCTTACAAGATGAGTAGTTTCTACCTACTACTTCCCTGCAGGAGGTCGTGCTGTTGTGAAGGCTGAGTCTGCAGTCTGCGCCTACTCCCATCAGTTAGCTTACCATCCTTCGGCTCTGCTCTGTGTAAGGATGCTATGTAACAAAAACATGCTTATGTAAGGCGACTGTAGCTCGGTGGTGATCAATGCCGGTAGAAGCTGCATGCTTACACTCCCTATGCTTCCTGTACTAAATGCTCTGTCAATAAGTTTGTACAGCCAGTTACAAGGAATGGAAAGTGGCATGCAAACACATTGTGGATATGGACTTCTTTCCCGTTCTTTAACTACAGTTACTTCCTATCGCATGGAGGGATCTGTTTTACAACTAAATCTTATTGAATATACTTGCAGGGCACCTGGTTGATTTTTGCCTAAGGCAAAATTTTCTATACTTGTACTAGAGACATAACTTATTTCCTTATTGGCATTGTACGTCAAAATTGATTGTCCCAAGGAGCCTCTCTTTTCTAATTCCTTCCCCCCCACCCCCGAAAGGATCACATATCTGGATTGACATTAGAAACCTTAGTTCATGGCAGATGAGCACCCGGGAAAACATGTTTCTGTGGGAAGTCTCAGGTCCCTACCTCATTGTTGATGGTTTTTCAGTGTTGGTGCGTGAGTTCAGGGGCTTCCAGTTACAAAGCGGGTGCTCTACCTTGTAATCCATGACCCAACCCTTTTAGTGTTTGTTATTTTTCGAATAAGGTCTCACTCACTAGGCCTGAGCTGGTCTAGAACTTTAGTCCTCTCTGCCTCACCATGCCAGGCTTTTTCCTTAAATGTTGCCAGTACGGGGGCTTGAACTCAGGATTGTCTCTCCCACTTTTCTACTCAAGGCTATGCTCGAGCTATAGCTCCACTTCTGGTTAACTGAAAATTAGAGCCTCATGGACGTTTCTGTCTGGGCTGTCTTCGAACCATGATTTCAGTCTGCTGAGCAGCTAAGCTTACCGGGGTGAACCACGGATACCTGGCTACAAGTTCTTGTCTTCTCTTTCTTTTTTAATACAACACTGTTGTGTGTTCTAGACACTGAAGATACAGCAGTGGGTTAAGTGGATAAAATCCCTTACGGGGCTGGGGATATAGCCTAGTGGCAAGAGTGCCTGCCTCGGATACACGAGGCCCTAGGTTCGATTCCCCAGCACCACATATACAGAAAACGGCCAGAAGCGGCGCTGTGGCTCAAGTGGCAGAGTGCTAGCCTTGAGCGGAAAGAAGCCAGGGACAGTACTCAGGCCCTGAGTCCAAGGCCCAGGACTGGCCAAAAAAAAAAAAAAAAAAAAAAAAAAATCCCTTACGAATTATATCTCGTGGGGAAGATGAATAACAAGTAAGATCAATAAAATATGTCATATTTCAGGGAGAGATGATATAAATTTAAAAAAAAACACAAAAATAAAGGAGGCCAGTCACTGAAGAGGTGAACTTTGTGCCAAGGCCAATAAAAAAGGAAAGGGATAGACTCGAGTGTTACTAAAAAGTCAGTGCAGCTAATTTTCCTCGTTCCTTAAGTCTAGCAAGAGAAGATTTCAGGCAAGAGCAAAAATAGTAAAAGTGATATGAAAATACCTTAGGAAAGGAATGCACTTCCAACAGATGGAAGCAGTTATTACTAGAGTGGCAATGATGATTATTTTTTTGTGAGACACAAGTTTATACTGAAGTATAAGTGGCTTGACGCATTCTCTGCCCGGCACCAGCTCACAGAGCAGAATTACTGTCGCATGGTTAGTGGGAAATTACTGAATTTTGTCTGACCCCTGGGCCATGGCTTACTACACTGTGTGGGTAAACTAAATATCTGTGAGTTTAGCGACTACCATGACCCACATTAGACTGGAATGAAGCCCATCACTAATCCTTAGGTGGGTCAAGTACTTACAAAACTCACTGTGAGGGGCTGGGAATGTGGCCTAGTTAGCGGTAGAGTGCTTGCCTACCATGCACGAAGCCCTGTGTTCAATTCCTTAGCATCACATATACAGAAAAAGCTGGCAAGGGCACTGGGCTCAAGTGGCAGAGTGCTAGCCTTGAGCAAAAAGAAGCCAGGGACAGTGCTCAGGCCCCAACTTCAAGCCCCAGGACTGGCAAAACAAAACAAAACAAAACAACAAAAAGAAAAACCCCACTGTGATCTTAAACCGCAAAGGCTGGCTAAAAGGTTTAATTACAATGCTTTCTCTCTGAGGCCTTCTGATCTCATCCACCATTTTAGATTCCCTTTGCATTTCCCCATCACCCATGGCTAGCTGCTCCGGCTCACTGAGGATGCCTACAGAACAGCATCCCAGGCAAGTGGGTCATAGCAAAGCAAGGCCTTGAAGGACCCACGTGTCTGGAGAGGAGTGAAGCTTGGAGGGGTGAGGGTTTAGAACTGCAGTCCTCAATTATTCTCAACTCTTGTTGCTCAAGCAACATGCAGATAAAACGCAGAAAAGCAATATTTATGACAAGAATGGGAGTCTTCTCGAAGAGGAGATTTACCCTCCACCTCTGGAAATCTCAGGTTTTATATTGATTATAAGGGGTAATTTTCTTTGGCTCTCTCCCTCCTCTTCAAGTTTTCAGGCATGTCCTTCCCTGTGATTTGTTGGTTTGTTGGGCTTGAACTCTGGGCCTCTTGTTCTTGCTTAGCTTTTTCTTTTTCTTTCTTATCTATTCTTTTTTTTTTTTTAAACTCAAAGCCAGGACTCTATAACTTTGTATATCTTTCTTTGTTTATTTAGTTATTGCTAGTTAATTGGAGATAAGAGTCTCCTGGATTTGACTGCCCAGGTTGGCTTTGAACCTTAATCCTCAGATCTCAGTCTTCTGGGCAACTAAGTAGACGTGAGCCATTGGCTCCAAGATTTATTGGTACACAAGAGCATTCCATAAAATGTTTTCAAATCTTCACATCCGTGTTAATATTCTCAGAAGTTTGGAAAGTTCTTTGAAACAATAATTCTGGGGATGGGGGAAGGGGGTCAGACGCATGAAGAGAGGATCGGCCGGCAAATACAGTCACATGAAAAACTGCTAATAATCCTGCCTCTACTCAAACTTCTAATGCTTTGTCTTTAAAATTAGTATGACCTTTTTTTCTCAGTATGACTTTGTATCTATTTCTACTTACAACATTATTTTTTGCTTAAATACCAAAATCAATGACCTTAATTTCAAGCCAAGACAGACAAGAACGTTTGGATCAAAGGGATAATGGGGGAGGGCGCCATCGTCTGGCAGGCCAGATGGAAAATATGAAGGAGAGAATGTCTTAAGACTGTCACTGTAACAAAGTACCCCAGATAAAGTAGCTTATACACAACAAATCCATTTCTCACAGTTCCTGAGGGTGGGAGTCTGTGATCAAAATGCCAGCGTGTTTAGACTCTGATAAGGACTGCCAACTTCTTGTTATATCCTCATATGACAGAAAGAGATTGAGTAAGCTTTCTGGCCTTCTCTTAGAAAAGTACTAATCCCATTCATGAGGGCTCTACCCTCATGACCCAATTACCTCTCCAAAACTCCACCTCGAAATTCTAGCACACGGAAGATTAGATTTCAACCTATGATTTTTGCAAGGGCACATTGAGCTCACAGCTGAGGAGAAACGGGGAAAATCAATTGTCCTGGTATGTTACGCATGGAATCCTGTCACTAAAAGTGACAGAGACTATTAGATGATATTGTTAATGTGTGGATGGGTTCACTCCATAATTAACTACTGTCTTCTCGACGCCCAAGTGCCAGGCACGCCAGTCAATAGGTTAGATGGAAATGCCACACCCAAGGACCTTAGATCCCAGGGTGCAGCAACCAACGCGTGTGCTTTTGTATATGTGTGCGTCAGATGGCAGTAAGGACCAAAGGCTGGAGCAAGGAAGAATGAGGAGTGTAGGAAAAACTCACATAGAACTCTTAGCATTTGCTTGCAAATGGATGATGTTTCTTTCTGTTTATAGTTCTTTTTTTTTAATAGCTTGACTCTGGGAAATGAATTCCTTTTACTAATTTGACTATGAATAGAGTATGGCTTATGTACTTAATATGGAAAGAACGAAGCCTTCTGTCTGGTGTCCTTAGGAAGGCCCTTGAGCAATCTGACAGTGTTCCTCACAGGGACAATAGATTATTTTAGCAATAAATGGTGAATTAGGCTTGGACAGGAGCCATCGCAAACAACTGGGTTTAGACATCTACTTGGGATTAATTCTATTTAAGCGAATCAAGTTGTCCTCATTAGGGCTTTTCTCTTAGCACACTATTAGAGCAATCATATACACTATTTTTAGTGTCTTATATAAACTTCCCTACAAATGCCCATGTTATATAATCAGCCTACCCCCCCCCCCTTCCCCCCTCCCCCAGGGACTTTCCTCCAACCTCTAATTCATGGTGGGGATGGAGAGGTGGGGGGGGGGGGAGAGGATTCCTATCTAGTGACTGCAAATGTATGGACCAGAAGTCGACTCCCTATCCTCTGAACAGAGCTGAAGGTGCAACACAAAGTGGTTTTCTTGACACCCACCATGCTCTTCCATTCTTAGCCTTCACTTTCTGCTGGTAACATTTGCACCAGGTGTGGCATTGCTGCTTCTGAGCCTCGGAGACTCTGCTGTCCTCTGATTCCAATTCCCTGTTTTACAGGTGGCAGGAGAGACCTAGGGAAAACAGCTGACTTCCCTAGGCACAGAGGTATAATACGATCGGCACCAGGTCTCTGGATTCTTCTCAGATTTTTCTTCTAGATCAGTGAAATGAGAAGGTGGTCTCCAAAGCCCCTTCCATCTGTACATCAGGAGTATGTGTGCTGGTTACATGAAAATTTATGTTTTCAATGCATCAAACAAACTGGTATCAACTTGATAGAATCAGGAAGAAGGCTCATTTTGCGTGGCTCTTCATTTATCTATCTCTATCTATTATGTCGTCCATTTATCTCTTATTTATCTGTGTGGTAAGGCTTAAACCCATGTACCCTAAAAAACATGCTCTAGGGCTGAGCAATCGCTCTAGTTTCTGCTTTAGTCCTCTTAATGTTAAGCATGTGAAAGAAATGATAAATTCACTCAACAGAAACAAGAAGTTCAAGTACACAATTTCAGCTGCCTTGTGTACCAGAAAAGCACTGTTATGTTATTCTTAAACAGGAGTTTACCGAACTATATCAGGAAAAGTCTCCTGTGAGGCCGTGGGCGGGAGGGATCAGCAGAGAATGATGGTGATAAGCATTTTCCAAATTAGGAAACAGATACGCTTTTCTTCTTACTCCCTTACATAACTGATCTATTTTAGAAGACAACACTAAGAAACTGAAATGAAATACAAATCTCATTATGTTACTACTTTGCTAGGAAGGAATGACACGAGCAAGTACTGCTGAAGGGGAGAAAGAAGAGAGTTCTGGAAACCATTCACTTTCTCCCCAGCTAGGGGCTGGCTGGCTTTGTTATAGGTCTCCTGCCTTTCTTCTCACAGCCTGCTAGATGAGTCAGAGACCAAAGTACATTTCAGAAGATGAATGAAGATACTAATTTCTCTCTCCTTTGACTTTTAAAAGCAATCGCATCCAAGAACACATCCCCCTTGGGAGGGAGGCTGGGGAGGACGGACCAGTGACCGGCGGCGGCAGGGCCAGCGACCGGGCGGCTTGGACTTCCCGAATCCCAGGGAAGCTGTGCGGCCCACGAAGGCCACAGTGGCAGCGCAGCCTCTTACATAAATAAGTTACATAAACGAGAGCAAGTTATGTAAACGTATAAACCAGCAAACACGAATTGTCACCATTCACAAATGCCAAGGCGCGCAGGGCAGGACCCCCTCCCACGGTGCCACTCTCCCCCCCCACATCATCACACTCGTGGCGTGTTATCCCGTGTCCCACCCGACGTGGTTACCTGTTCCGCTCATTAGGGAAAGACAATCCCGAGGACGCGTGGGGCTTCGCGTTACTTGCTGTCTCCTACATTTGGGGGGAAAGGCCACAATAACCCGAATTAAACTGTGTCTGCCAAGGAAGGCATGAGCGTTCACCACCCCCTTACCCCCTCGCGTGTCACCACGGGCACGCTCACGGCACAGTTACCTCCGGACACCGCGGTGAGCTCCTCGGGGCGGGGTGCAGTCACCTCCGGACACCGCGGTGAGCTCCTCGGGGCGGGGTGCAGTCACCTCCGGACACCGCGGTGAGCTCCTCGGGGCGGGGTGCAGTCACCTCCGGACACCGCGGTGAGCTCCTCGGGGCGGGGTGCAGTCACCTCCGGACACCGCGGTGAGCTCCTCGGGGCGGGGTGCAGTCACCTCTGGACACCGCGGTGAGCTCCTCGGGGCGGGGTGCAGTCACCTCCGGACACCGCGGTGAGCTCCTCGGGGCGGGGTGCAGTCACCTCTGGACACCGCGGTGAGCTCCTCGGGGCGGGGTGCAGTCACCTCTGGACACCGCGGTGAGCTCCTCGGGGCGGGGTGCAGTCACCTCTGGACACCGCCGTGAGCTCCTCGGGGCGGGGTGCAGGGCCGACGCCCAGGCCTCGCGGGTCGCGGCGGTGGGGCGCTGAGCTCTCCCAGCTCCAGGGCGGGGCTTTCGGGGCGTCCCTTCCGATGGGTGACACGGAGGCCGGGTAAGGTTCGGGGTGATGCTCAGGAATGGGCCCCCACCCCGTGTGATTAGGGGGGTGCTCTCTGGAATCTCTCGCTCTCTCTCCCCTGTTCCCCCCCTCAGTTCTCCATCTCTTCTCAAGTTAATTTATTTTTTTCATTTTGTAGTTTAAAAAAACACCACAGGTAAGTCAAGGTGGTCTCGACGGCCTTTCCCACCTCCACGGGGGGCACCCCGCGGGTAGCCCGTCCCCGAGGGCGGGCGCGGGGAGGGCGGCGGCCGTCCCGGCCTCGACGGCTCGGCGGGGCCCCCGACGGCGCGGGCGGGCGGGCGGGCGGGTGGGGGGATTCGGAGCACCTCGGGGCACCGCTGACGGGGTGACTCTGGAAAAGAACCGGGGGCCGTCTGGCGCCGCCACTCCGCTCCCGTGCGCGCGGGGAGCTCGCGGCCGGCCGTCGGAGGGAAAGCGAAGCCTGCCCAGCCCGCCCCGCTCGCCGGGGGGGGGGGGGCGGGTGTCCGGATGCGTCTCCCTCTCCCTCGGTCAGGCCTGGCACAGGCAGGGCTGCCTGTGGGGGTGGGGCGGGGGGCTGCCCGTGTGGGGTGGGGCGGGGGGCTGCCCGTGTGGGGTGGGGTGGGGTGGGGGGGCTGTGCCGGAGTGGGGGGGCTGCCTCTGTGGGGTGGGGGGGGTCTGTTGTCGGGGTGGGGTGGCTGTCCGTGTGGGGTGGGGTGGGGGCTGCCCGTGTGGGGTGGGGGGGCTGTGCCGGGGTGGGGGGCTGTGCCAGGGTGTGGGGGCTGTCCGTGTAGGGTGGGGGGCTGCCCGTGTGGGGTGGGGGGCTGCCCGTGTGGGGTGGGGTGGCTGTCCGCCCGTGTGGGGTGGGGGGCTGTCCGTGTGGGGTGGGGTGGGGGGGCTGCCCGTGTGGGGTGGGGTGGCTGTCCGCCCGTGTGGGGTGGGGGTCTGCCCGTGTGGGGTGGGGGTCTGCCCGTGTGGGGTGGGGTGGGGGGCTGCCCGTGTGGGGTGGGGGAGCTGTGCCGGGGTGGGGGGCTGTGCCGGGGTGTGGGGGCTGTCCGTGTAGGGTGGGGGGCTGCCCGTGTGGGGTGGGGGGCTGTGCCGGGGTGGGGGGCTGTGCCGGGGTGGGGGGACCGCCCGTGTCGGGGAGCCCGGGAGGAGTGAGTGTTCACCGGGCACCGGCGGGGGTCGCCTGGCAGACGCGGGCGCTCGTGCGCGGCGGCGGGCGGGGAGGGGTGCTGGGGGTCCCCGCGGCTCGTCTGCGCGAGGCGCGACGCCATCCGACGGCGCACCGGGTCCCTCGGAGGCCAGGCGCCCGCCCGGAGCTCGCCCGAGAGCCGGCACCACCCACCGGGGGGCCGCACGCCCCGGAGCGCAGGCGCGGCTGCGGG
Organism: Perognathus longimembris pacificus; assembly: GCF_023159225.1. NCBI lineage: Eukaryota > Metazoa > Chordata > Mammalia > Rodentia > Heteromyidae > Perognathus > Perognathus longimembris. The sequence continues at coordinate 41,984,693 of NC_063181.1, read as the reverse complement.
GGTCGGGGGTCGCACCGCCCCCCCCCCCGGCCCCCGCCCCGGAGCGCAGGCGCGGCTGCGGGGCCGCCCGCGGGGGCCTCGGCCCCCGGCCCTCCCAGGCGAGCCCCACCACCCCAGGCCGTGTGGGCGGGGCCTGGGGGCGGGAAGCCCTGCGTGGGGGGCGGGGCCCGGCGAGCGGCCGGCCGGGGCGCCGGGGGAGGGGGGCTCGGAGGGCTTTGTTCTGCGGCGGGCCGCGCCCTCCTTCCCAGGACAGCCAATCAGAGCCCCGCTGGGGATCACCTGACCCCCGCGCCTCGGGCCCGGAGGGGCTCGGAAGGGGGCGGGGCCGGGCCGGGCGGTCCGCTGGGCTGCCACTGGGCCGCGCGCGGCGTTGGGGCCCGGCCCCGCCCCCTTCCTGCCAGACCCCGCCCCCTCGCGGCCCCGCCCCCGGGGCTTCCCGGGCGCGCGCCGCCCCGCCATGTCTGCGCGCCACGCCCCCCTGCTCGCCGGCCGCGTGCGGAGCCGCGCGCCCCGGAGGCTCCGGGACTGTGGCGGCAGCGGGCGGCGGCGGCGGCGGGGCAGCAGTCCTCCGCGGGCCATGTCTTCTCCGGCCGTGGCGCGGGGCTCCGCGGCCGGGAGTGAGCCGGCGGCCCCCGCCCCGCGGAGCCGGCGGTGGGCAGTGGGCGGCGGCGGCGGCGAGGAGGAGCGGCCGGGGCGCGCGGCCGCCGAGCCCGCCGGGCGCCGGGAGCCACCGGCCCTGGAGGGCCACCTGAAGGCAGCGCTGGAGGCGTACGCGGCGGCGCTGCGGCGCGGGGCCCCGGCCCGGCCCGAGTGCCTGGGCGCCCTGGTGGACTGCCTGGTGGTCAACTACCGGCTGCGCCGCGGGCTGGGCTCGGCCGCGGGCTCCGCGGGCGGCTCGGGCTCCGCGGGCGGCCCGCTCAGCTGCCCGGGCTGCCGGGGCTTCCTCAGCGAGCCGGTGACCGTGCCGTGCGGCCACAGCTACTGCCGCCGCTGCCTGCGGAGGGAGCTCCGCGCCCGCTGCCGCCGCTGCCGGGACCGCCTGCCGCCCGCGGAGCCCGCGCCCGCGCCCGCCGCCGCCGCCGCCGGCTTCCGGACCAGCGTCGTCCTCAGCCACCTGGCCGACAAGTGGTTCCCGGGCCAGCGCGAGCGGGCGCGGGCGGCCGGCCGCCTCGGGGAGCTGCTGCACCAGGGCCGCTACCGGGAGGCGCTGGCGGCCGCGGGCGAGGCGCTGCGAGCCGGTGAGGCGGGGCGCGGGGGGGAGGGGCGCCGGGGGGGGGGAGCGATCGCCCCGGGACCGGGCTGTGCGGGGCGCCGGGGGGGGGAGCGATCGCCCCGGGACCGGGCTGTGCGGGGCGCCGGGGGGGGGAGCGATAGCCCCGGGACCGGGCTGTGCGGGGCGCCTGGGGGGGGGCGCCGGGGGGGGAGCGATCGCCCCGGGACCGGGCTGTGCGGGGCGCCGGGGGGGGGGAGCGATCGCCCCGGGACCGGGCTGTGCGGGGCGCCGGGGGGGGGGGGAGCGATAGCCCCGGGACCGGGCTGTGCGGGGCGCCGGGGGGGGGGGGAGCGATCGCCCCGGGACCGGGCTGTGCGGGGCGCGGGGAGGGGAGCGATCGCCCCGGGACCGGGCTGTGCGGGGCGCCCGGGGGGGGGAGCGATCGCCCCGGGACCGGGCTGTGCGGGGCGCGGGGGGGGGAGCGATCGCCCCGGGACCGGGCTGTGCGGGGCGCGGGGGGGGGAGCGATCGCCCCGGGACCGGGCTGTGCGGGGCGCGGGGAGGGGCGCGCGGGGCTCTCCGGGCGCCGTGGGGATCGATCGCCCCGGGGGCGGGCTGTGCGGGGAGCGGGCTGTGACGCGGCTCGGGGTTCCCTCGGCCGCGGTTGGGGGGGGAGGGGGGCGCCCGGTGCGAGGCCGCGGGGCGGGAGCGGGCGGGCCCGCGCGGACGCCGGGCCTCCCGCCGCGCGCCGTCCGCCCACCGCCCCCTCGGGTCCGGGCCGGGCTCGCCGCGGGGAGCCGCGGGAGGGCAGAATTGCATAAGCCGGGCCCGGGCGGGGCGGGGCGGGGTGGGGGGGGCGTTGTGTAACGGGTGACGTCCGGTGGGCGTGGCGGGCGCGGGCTCCCGGGCTCCGGGGAGGGCGGCGGGCACCTGCAGGCGCCTCGCGCCCGGGCTCCTCTCCCCCCCACCCCCGGAGCCCACTCGCGATGGCGCCCAGGTCCGTGGGGAGGGCAAGCCTCCGGCCGCTCTCGGGCCGAACAAGTCCGGACCCAGCCGGGGGAGAAGCCCTCGCAGGTCTGGGGTCGGCCCCGGCCCCCGCCCCCGGCCCCAAGGAGCAGCTTGGGCCCGCTGAGCCGGGCTCACCATTTCCCGAAGTTGGACGGGGCTGTGCTCTAAATCAGGGGGGCTTCCCTCCCCGCCCCACCCCTCACCCTCCTCCCGGACATTATCGCGAGCCAATTTTGAGGCCCTTTGGGGGGGGGGCCCGTGCCCAGGTCCAGAGGTCTCGTGGCTCTTTCGGGGATGCTGCGGGGGGGGTGGGGGCTTCGTTCCCCAAGGCCAGGCAGGGTCAGGTCGCTTGCCCATCATTAGGATCGGGTCCCAGAGGTCGATGGCGTTCTTAGGGGTAAGCCCTGCGTGGAGGGTGTTTCAACACTTAGTGTCTCGCTGTGGAGTGGTTCTTGTGAGGATGCTGCTCGGGAGCACCTAAAATGTATACCAAGTCTAGGGAATACGTTGACCAGCTACGTAAGTCGAAGTTGTCATCTTGCGGGTCTTTTCCTCAAAGTCCAAACAGAAATCTGGCATATGTTCATGTTTCAGTATCCTTTGAGAAATAGGCAGTGATAAAAAGAGACTCGGAAGGAAGGAAAACTAGGAGTCTAGCATGGTGGTGCAGGTATCTCTAGCCCTCTGAAAGTGAAGAAGGTGGGCTTGACTCTTAGCAGCCACCATGTGTCCCATCCTAGTGAGGACCCGGGAGGTAGGCCTGCAGTGACTTCTCTACAGTCACCTCGTTGTCACCTTTTACAGGCAACTGTGCTTCCTTCTGTATGGTGATCCACTGCCTTTGTAGCTTAGAACAATACAACGTAATGTCAGAATAAAAACTTACTCTAATGCAGTTGTTTGACCAGAAAATTAGGTGATTCACAATAATTCCGGTCCTAGTCCATGGAAGAACACTGAACAGACATATTTGAGTAGTTAAGGCCCAACACTATTCAATGAAAATATTTTAATTAAGATTGTAGGAGGATTTTTTTTAACAAAGTCTGTGAAAGGTTGACTTTTCTATTTGTATAGACTCCACGTGGAGATTTTGCCCACTAACCTACTTAATCCTGCTCTTCGAGAACTAGATGTCTTTTAACTTCAACCTCATTACCTTGTTTTTTCCTGATTTGCACTTCTCTTAAAAATTAATTCCATACTTAAAGATAATGTCTCAGAAGCACTAATGAAGATAAATATTTTTACCTTTGAATTCTTAGTTTGAAGTAAAAAACAATAACTTAGGACTGAACAGAGCTGGTAAAGGACAGATTGACATGTTTCATAATGTGTGGACATAAGTAGGTCTGAGGGTAATGCTCAATGATAGAGCACTTGCCTCACATACACAAACCCTTGGGTTCCATGATAGGGCACTTGCCTAGCATACACAAACCCTTGGGTCCGATTGTCAGTGCTGTAGAAACAAACCAACCCTGCAGTTATTGGCAAATATTAACTAGTAGAGCCATAAATTTACTTGTATAGGTGTTAGGTGTTTTGCAGTAGGCATTTGAAATGTATTTATATAATTGTACAATTGTAGTTATTGAAAATGTCATTATTGATAATGAAAAGATCTCACTGTTTCTTCCTGCATTTCTTGTGGTGGAAAAAAAATCCCAATACTATGAAATAGAAAAAACAATCTGTCTACAGTTAGCCCACACACATCCAAACTTATCCCTGTTAACAGAAAAGGAAAGCTTGAAAACCTTTGCCAAAATGAGGAGTTTCCCATCGGATTACATAAGTTTCTGTTGCATTAAAATATATTTAGATAGCATTTAATCCATTGATCCTTTGGTATTACCTCTAAGATGTTTCATAAAGTTATGAAATACTTTTTAGTATCCGAGGATATTATGTAAAAGTTTTTCTGCCTTGAATCTTTATACAGTAGTCTGTTGAAATAATCCCACTATGTAATAATGGCTTTTTATTCTTAATGGAGTTTTACACTGACTTACCTTGCATATTCACCCTGTTCTGCCAAAGAACACAACAGAACAGTATAATTTACAGTTAGGATTGATGGGAAAAAAATGTCCTAGAGAGAGGGTAGTTTTGTCTTTGATATTAGTGACCGACGGTTACCAGTGTGTTTGCATTCTTTTGTGTTACTTTATTCTCTCCGAGGGTGCTGTAAGGCACTGTTATCTTGAAGGAAATTGAGGCAGCTGGAGATACACATGCAGTGTGCAGGGATGGCTCTGCCTGCCGGAGGAGAATCTGGGTATGAATCCCAGTCTAGTCCTCCACTATCTTTGACCTTGGGCATGTTGCCTAGCTGCTGTGTGTTGGATTCCTTATCCAAAAAATGAGCATAGTCTCTGCTTCTTAGATTGCTTGTGAGAATTAAATGAGGCAGAAAAGTAAAGTGATTCTAAAGGTGCCTCCTTTAGGATAAGTTCCCAGAAAATACTAAAATATTTTAAAAGGTGATATATGGCTTGAAAATGACTTTGTTGGAGTTGTCATCTAACCCTGTGATTTGTCCTCTATTTTATTTCTACTGAATATTTATTTAAGGGTGGAGTCCTCATTCTAGTTTACATGTGTTAGTGGTAACATGTTAGCATAGGTCAATAAAATGTAAGTCTTTGTTACACAAAGATTAAGGTGTAACACAATCATCTACATCTGTAATCACAGCTACTTGCTCGAAGAATGAGAGGGTCTTGGTTTGAGGCCAGCCTAAGCAAATAGACCTCATCTCAGTAATCAGATATTGTGTCTCAGCTATAGGGGTGGCATAAGTAGGAGGATTGAATCAGACCAGGTCCCCCAAAATAAAGCAATAATGGGCTAGGAGTTTGGTTCAGAGTGGTAGACTAGTCAATCATAGGAATCATAGATAAATAAAAGAAAACACATTTAAGGAGGAGAATATGATGGGTTACAAGAATCTTTAGCAACTCAAGTAGGTTAAAATGACATTTGGATTTAATAACTTATCTATGTCCTTATTGTGCAAAGGACTTGAAACATTGGCAGTTGATGCATTGTAGTTGACAAAATAATTTCACCTCTGTCTTAATTGATCCTTATAAAAGGTTGTGTGAAACAACAGAAAGGCAAGTATCAGTATTTCTAATTCACAGATTGAAGAAATAGTTGACTTTCTATGTAGTCAAGTTAAAACTAAAAACAGAACTTAGATATGTGGTTATCATTTCTGAGCATAAAATAGATTTAAAAAATATCACGTGATAAAATTCTAATTCTTACTATATTGCGAACAAATATATGGATACCTATATAACAGCCAAGGTTTCAAGTTCTAGAACTACAGAAGTGAGTAAAATAAAGTCTCTCTTGACAAAGAGTTTGTATTATTTTCTTTTATAATTATAACACTGATACTTTTAAACCTCCAAAGCTGAATTAATTTCTAATTGATTGAATGTATGTACCGTATCACCGATTCATTTTCTTAATTCATAAGGCACTTAAATGACCTTTGCAGTGCTTCAAGTTTACTAAAAAGACTAGCTTTAGTGGCCCATGCTTACTGGTACATGGAAAAAAACTGGGCATATAACTGGTCATATGAAGTGCCTGGTTTTAAATAATTTCCAATTTGTTTTTCTTTTTCATCAGCTAATGCAAAATACACCAAAATTCAGAGTTTACTTATTTGCACATTAACCTTTTGTTGAAAAATATTCAGGTAAAAGCTTACATAACTAGATGAGTTTTTCAAAATAGGAGTTAGGTTTTATTATAGAAGATGAATGACTTCAGAGGACTCCAAAATGTAAGACAAAAGCTTCTATTCGGTTTTTTGCTTTTCCCCCTTTGAATCTTTGTAGTCTGGTATGTTTTTGGTTCTACTAATCCTTCAAGATATTCCTCACCTAGTTTAAAGTTGCTCTGTTCTGTTCTGCTGGGTTGTTGCAAACGACTGCTAGCACTGTTTGGGTGTTTACGTGCCAGGATGTGTGTTCATTCTTGTGTTCCCACCGCTGTAAGACATTTTGTAGATGAAGAGACTAAGATGCAGAGTTAGATAAACTGCTCCAAGCAGGATGTATGTGTCCTGAACCCAAATATTTTTAACTCAGAGCTTAAAATCATTTATCACTATGCCAAGCTACCATTCTTTGACATTGTTAATAAATCACTAATAGCATCAGTATCATAAAATAACATCTTTCACTTTAACTGATCATCTAAATTCTGTACTGAACTAAAATGTGAGAGGAGCCAAGCAATGATTTTGTGGTTGGCTTTTCAGAATTTTGTTATTTTGATTTATTAAGTTACAAGCACACTCAGAAGAAAAACTATTTGTGGGGCATTTTATGTATGTACACAATCTAAATACCTAATAGTCATGTCATCAATGGGGAGGCATTCTTCAAAACATAGCAGAAGACTTTGCTGACTGCGGTATAACCTACAACTCATGGCTGTGTTACAGTATATTGGGATTGCCACCGGACATTGTTTCTCACTGATAATATGTGATACACAATTACCTAGATTTTTTTTTCCCATGGCTGAAAAGAATGCATGTTAAGGTAGTTTTTTAAAATTTATTTTGTGTTTTTCTACTAAACAGGAAAACAGTTGTGGGAGTATATTATCAAGTTTTTATAGAAGGAAGAAGAGGTGAATATACTGAAAAGCTAACTTTGTTCATTCAGTTCCACAGAAAATAGCGAAACAGATAAAAGGATATATGGAAAAATGTTATTTTTATGCTAGCAAAAGTTAGAATTGCAGAATGAAGTCTTTTTAAGTAGCTTATGCATACAGTAAAATATTCTGCAGCTATTAAAAGCCATGTGAATTTAGGCACTGGTGGGGTGGCTCATGCATGTAATCGTAGCTACTCAGGACGCTGAGGTCTGAGGATCAAGGTTTGAAGCCAGCCTAGGCAGTAAAGTCCATGAGAAGTGGAGCTGTGGCTTAAGTGATATAGATAGTCCTGAGGGAAAATGCTCAAGGACTGAGCCCAGGCTCCAAGTTCAAGCCCCAGGACCAGGACACACACACAAATCATGTGAATTTATTTTTAATTACTTGGAGAATAAAACAAGTTCTAAGCAGTAGATATCACTGTATTTTTATAAAACGTCACATAATAAAGGTAATCTATATAACCTGAAAGAAGAGTACAGGTTGTATACTGCTAAATGGATTTTATGAAAGGCCTTTGGTTTGGACTACCCGAACTGTACCCTAGCAACCAGATGAACTCAGAATGGAGTCACTTGTGCTAAGTGCCAAGTAATAACACTGGACTAAGAGGTGGCCAGCTTTCCAAAAAACGATTCTAGTCAATCTAACTCAACATCCTAAAGAAGTACCCTCTGTTTTAATCCTGTCAGGAAAACAACTGTGTAATACTCAGTATGCTTTTTACTCCATATCTGCTTTGCTCAGTCCTTTTTTACTGTGCTTGCTCCTTCAGAACACTTAAAGCCTTTTGTAGAATTCCATGTTGCTTGTCAAGAATTGCAAATAAAAGCCAATTGAATCTTTAAGTTTTTCCCCCACAATAATAATACTGGCATATGTGTATTAGAGAAAAGGTGTGCTTTTTTTTTTCCTTTTTGTTTTTTCCAGAGACTGCGTGGCCTAGGCTGATCTACCTAGGATCCTCTGTAGCCTCCTATTGGGATTACAGGGATGTGCCGTTACACCTGGCTTCGTAACGTGTATTTTTCAATTTTATGAGCAAACATTTTTAGGGCTTTGCAGTCTTGGCATAATTTCTTAAAAATGAGCTAAAGTATCAATTTTTAAGTCTCCTATTAACTCTAGACATGGATTTCTAAATTGACTGACCCAAAGATGGAAAACTCTGTAGAAATCTTTCCAGCCCTTGAAATCCCCGGCACATCTCAAGACTACTTTGTTCTCTTGCCCAATGAGTTAGAGAATAGAACTGGCCTAAGAGAAGACAAAATGGAAGCATGAATGATGAGCCTAGAGAGTTCAGATTTTAGTGTTTTCCATACGTCAGGGAGCATTGTCAGAGCCAGTATCTGAGGGCACCAGCAGAGGAATATGAGATAAAAAAATGACATGCTCTGTGTATACTATGAAGAAACATAGTCACAACTAAGCAGTGCCTTCTGTATCTCAAGCCTGTTCTAAGTACTGAGTATTCATGAATTTAGTTTCTTGAACAACCTTGTGAGATGGACAAGTATTAGTACAGTGTAGAGGTAAACATAAAAATGCTGAGGTTTGCGTTTTGAATTCGCTGCTTAAGCAGCCAATCCTGAGCCAGTTGCTTGGACTGTCAGTGCTCAATTTCCTTACCCATAAAAATGGGAACGGTGCTGGATGTACGTAGGAAGGCTGTAAATCCTTTAGAACAGTGTCATAATATTTCTTGAATTTGCTAAGAACTGCCTCAGTTTCATAAGTAAGGAAACACCTAGATGATATGTCATTTGTCTCAGCTCACTGTAAATGGAGGACCTAGAAATTGAAGCCAGGCGGTTTGACTTCGAGGCTCCTGCCATCAATCCTTAAGAGTGTCAAGAGAGAGGCAAAGGCAAACATTTTGGGGGAGATTGGTGAGGTGTCTCTCGTTGGATATTAAAGTCATGCAGAGTCGAGTCACTGGGCAAGGAACCATGAAGGGCTACGAGCAAAGGAAGGAGACATGTCCTCAGGGTTACTGAGCATTGCAGTGAGTGCTTTACAGAGATAAGTAAGGGTACAGAGCGAGGCGGGACCCAGACATGAAGGAGCTTTCTGATCTCCCGATGCCCATTTGTCTGGTGGATGTTGGCCACATCGGTAAACGAGGCTGGGGAAGAAAGCAAGCTATTGTAGCATACTAAGGAGATTCTGGAAGTTGATTAGGAAGGTGAAGTCCATTTGAAACACAAAACTGCGAAGTCCGCAGTGCCATGAATAGAGAATGTAGTGAAATACTTGTGTGTCTGTGGGCCAGGGGAGGGGTGGAAAACATGCTGAATTTGAGGGGAAGTCCAAGCAGGCAATTGGAAATGTGAGGACTCGGTGAGAAATTAAGACACAAAGGAGAAAATGCTGGAAAGGGTGACTGCATTGGTCCACCGCCCACATGAATCACCATGCTCAGTTGAAACCACTTGGTACACTAAAGAGAATTTTTCAAGAGACTGAAAATAAAGATTGGGATTTAAATCATGACAGGAAACTAGACCTATCATGGGTCCTGGTAGACAGGATACAAGACTAGAGGTAATGATTTGGAATGACACCGTACGGTTAATTGTCCTCTACAGAGTTGACACACAGCACACTGTCTTTGTAGTTGTAGGCCAATTCAAGGTGTGTGGCGGACCAGGCACTTGCGAGGCACTGGTGGAACCTGTAGTGAACCGCACTTCCTCCCTGGTGAGGTGTGAGGTGACCCAAGGTCAGGCCGAGAGCTGGTACTGAGTGCTTCTTCACTCACGCTTGAGTTAATGACACTGCCAATGCCCATTGCTGGTTTTGGTTGCCTTTCTTGAAAGTTCACAGGAAGGGCAGCCACTATGATTCTTCAAAACACCTCAGTTGCTCTATGAGCACTTTTTTAGAATGACAATTCAAAGTAAATAAATAGGATAAGCCTAATCTTTACAAAAAGTGATAAAGTATGAACATTTCCCCCCTAATAGAATTGCTCAGAGTATTCTGTTTACATTTGAAATTTTCAACATGCATTCCCATGAAGGGTTGTGGAGCAAGAAGTCTGGCTCTCTGTTCCTTTCTTCTTAAGAGAATACCTTTTCCAGTAAGGCACTGGCTTTTGTTAGGATGCTTTTTGGGAGGGTGTCAGTGGTCTGAATGGTTCTGTGTAGACAGGGGACAGTAGAAAAGAAGATTTTTTTGATTGACACGTAGTTATACGTGTTTTAGGGTAACACAAACTGGTACATGTATACATTTTGTAATGATTGAATCAGAATAATTAAAATTACATCTAGCTATCAGTTTACCAGAGTTTTCAAAGATAGCTCTTAGTCTTCAGTAATGCTCTAAGGAACCTGTGTAGAGATTAAGTAGGAAAGGCAGAGTGGAGGGCAGATAGTTGACTTGCATTAAGACAAAGGTAGTGAGAACTATGAACTAAAAGGAGGGAAGAGGTGACACTGATAAAAAAAAAAAAGTGGGCCCATCACCTGACTTACGTATCTGTAACTTCTCTGTACATTACTTTGCAATAAAAACAAAAGAAATGTAAACTAAAGAAGCAAATAAAATTTGCTGCTTGTTCCCATAATAAATTCCTTGGAGGAGTAGAGTCTTCCTAGGGACATAAATAGAAGCCCTAAGAAGTTGGGTAGGAAATAGTTCTTTTGCTAGGCTCATGCCTGTAATCCTAGCTACTCAGGAGGCTGAGATCTGAGAATCATGGTTCAAAGACAGCCTGGGCAGGAAAGTCCATGAGACTCTTACCTCCAGTTAATCAGAAAGCCGGAAGTGTTGCTGTGGCTCCAGTGGTAGAGCGCAAGCCTTGAGCTGAAGAGCGCAGGGTCAGCACCCAGCCCCATGACTGACAAATAAATAATATATTTTTTCTGAGCAAAGGGTTTGATGCTGAAGTTTTACTTCTCATTCTTAGATTGTCTTGGCATTCTGTTTTCTGATTGCCAGTTGAACTTTGAAGTCAGTGAAACATGATGGAGTTTTTTTGTTGTTGTTTTTTGCCAGTCCTGGGCCTTGGACTCAGGGCCTGAGCACGGTCCCTGGCTTCTTTTTGCTCAAGGCTAGCACTCTGCCATTTGAACCACAGCGCCCCTTCTGGCCATTTTCCATATATGTGGTGCTGGGGAATCGAACCGAGAGCTTCATGTGTAGGAGGCAAGCACTCTTGCCACTAGGCCATATTCCCAGCCCCATGATGGAGTTTTTGATCACATGGAAGTTTCTAGTTTTTTTGGTGTAGTGTAAGATAATTTTGAGAACTTACAGGTTCAAGTTTTATGCTATAAACTCTTAAGTCTTTTAAGTCTTAAATTCTTAAAAGTCATTGAAGTTTGAACTTTTAATTTCTTCACATTTTTGACAGAGATGAGGATTTAATTGTTGCTTTATGAAACAAAAGACAATATTCTAGGCATGTCTTTTTATAAAGTATATTCCTAGGAAGTATTAACTTGATTCTATAAAATTGCTCATTGATGTAAAATTTAGGAAGCAATGTAATTCCAGTTTCCACGGAATCAAAAAATGTCTAAAGTAGGAAAGAGCTATTAAAGGTCTTTATGCCCTTCACACAATAAACTTTTTATTTTGTAAAATAGGGTTTTTAAAAAATATCAGTAGATTTAAAAGAAAACTCAAATGAATAGTATCTAATAACACTGAAAATTAACTTTTTGCTTAGGCTTCAGTTAAAGATTTCTATGCCTGTGGTAACTGATGATTACAGATCAGTAAGTAGACCAAGTATCTAAAATTCCTAATGCCATTGAACAGTAATTTGGTTTCTCAAGTACAGGTGTCGAGGCTGGTGAAATTAACAATAAAGACTATTAAGGGGCAAGCATTAAAACGTTGATCTCTTGAAGCTGATTCTGAGCCAGGTGCCAGTGTTTCACACCTGTTATCCTAGCTACTACTCGGGAAGCTGAGAACTGAGGATTACACTTGGAAGCCAGCCAGGTCAGAAAAGTCTGAGACTCTTTGAGTTACCACCACAAGGTTGAAAGTGGCTCAAGTGGTAGAGTGCCAGCCTGGAGTGAGAAGCTAAGGGTTTGAATCCTAAGTTCAAGCCCCAGTCCTGCCACCTCTCTCCGCCCCCAAAAGAAAGCTGGTTCTGCTCAGCAGCCCTCTTCCTGAGGGATAAACTCTGAAGACCCAGTCCTGGTCTATGTACTGCCTTCACAACAGGACCCACTTTTACATTAAAATACAAAAACATTAGATTTAATTTAAAAAAATGCAACCCTTCTAAACATGTAAAACATATAGTCTAAAAAATGTATAGCCTACTCTTTCTGTAAAAGAAATATCTTCTTAGAAGTAGTTATACAAATATTTTTTAGTATTTGTTGTTGGGCAGTACTGAGGGTTTTAAACTCAGGGCCTTGGCTCTTGCTAGGTAAGTATTCTATACTTGAGCTGTGCCTCCAGCTGCCAGTTGTCTGTAGAGCCATGATTCCCTTCACTAAAGTATTCTGGGCTTTGACAATACTTCGAGGCATGATATAGTATGAAAATGAGTTGTGCATCTGTAATAGTTGGTTTATAAACTCTGGTTTGATAGTTATTCACTCTAGAGTCACAAGTCATGTCTTAGAGTGATATGATAGTGTTTGTGGATTATATAATCTTTCTGAAATGACCATATCCTTGTAAAATATCTATTTCAGAGCCCAATGACCTGACTCTAAAAATTTACAGAGCAGAATCCTATGCTGGCCTCCAGGAGTTTAAGGCAGCCATTGAAGACTTAAATGGGGTTCTCTTTCAACTTCCAAATTGGCCTGAGGTAAAATTAAAATACAAGTGCCAACTATGGGGAACTTCAGTTATGCTTATAAATTGTAACAACATTGTCTTTGGCTCCAAATAGTGTTTTAGAAATCTAAGTTCAAAATTGAAGTAAATTATATTATCTGGGAAAGTATTCAATTATATTAAAATTTTTGTTGTATAATGAAAGAAGATTCATACAACAGGAAAAACATATAATGTTATACCAATTTTTTCTGAAGAAGTAGAGCTTGTGAATCTTTTAACTCCTTCATGGGGAACAACAACTGTTTTCCTTTATTTTTTTTCATTTTTCCCTCATTTAATTTTGTTATATTAAAATAAGTACTTGCAAAAACTTAAAAAAAAAATAGAAATACAGCTTGTTATGAGGGTGGATAGACCCAAATTGAAGATTTTGTTAAGTGGAAAGAGCTTAGGTCCTCGAGGCTGGGAAAATTGAATGTAATGGCAATAGAGTGATTAGACAGTGAATTTATATGGAGATGTAGACACATGGGGTAACCTTACACATATGGTTTTTAAAAGACTTGAATATATATATATATATATATAGTAACTAGTTACATAGAATGTATATCACAGGTCATTAATTCTTGAATTGTGACATTGGTCTGTCTCTAGAAGCTAGAAGTAATTTTTTTAAAATTTTTTCCTTCCCCATTCAAAACTGACTTTAAAGATAGTGTAGTAAGAATGTTCTAAAAATTATACACAGGAAAATGACAACTACTCCCTGATGGCATGACTGGATAATACAGAGCAAATACATATTACAAATAAGAGCACATTGGTTTGGATGAGTAGCTTTGTGACTGCTTAAGAGAAAGGAACCCTGTGGACTTAGGACTGAAGTGTAAACGGACACATGATTTTCTTCAGCCACTTAAAGTAGTACCTAAAGCTGACTAGCACAGTGCTTGGGCTATTTCAATGTTATTTAATACTGATGATTCCTTATCCTAATCACATAAGCAAGACGCTTGTAAAGCTTACCAGTCGACACTTTTTTTAAAATTTATTTATTAATTAAACAAATTTTTTGATAAGGTGTTGTGCAAAAGGGGTACAGTTACATAGTAGGGCAATGAGTACATTTCTTGTGATATCTTACACCCTATTTTTCTTTCCCTTCCCTAGGTCAGGCAGACATATATACAATACACAGTGTACCAAGAACATATACAGTAGCCACGTGGCCTATGCCAAAGAAAATTTGCCTAGGACTTTAAATGTAATGTCGACATTAGACAATATGACCATTCGACACTTTTTGACAGACCATCCTAATACTGGAGCTTTTTGGTTTATATTTTTGTCAAGTATAATTTTTTAATCTTGATGCGTCTTAAAGTCAGTTAATTTTATGTAGCATTTCCTTTTTTCCCTCAAACAGCAATTAGTAACAAAATAATCTTTAATAATTTCTTAAGATTGAGGGAACACATGTTGCTGTTTTTGACAAGTTCCAGCCTCAATTTCCCATTAGTGCTTTGGCTTTCTCAAAGTCATGCAGTTTTAGAACCATGTTTCCAGTCAGACTTTGTGATTGTGATTTTCCTAAAAAAAAAAAAAAGCAGGTCTATAAATAACGGTTTTTTTGTGTTTTTGTTGAAGGTCTACTTCAGGAAAGGGAAAGTACTTCAGGATGCAGGCTTTCTAGGTGATGCCTTACAACTCTTTCTTCAATGCTTAGCCCTTGATGAAGATTTTGCACCTGCAAAGCTACAAGTGGAAAAGGTACTTAGTTTGCCAATATTTCAAGACAGGACTAAGACAGCATTTAAAAAAAAATGATACTGACTTGAATAAGAATGTAAGAAGTGATTAAATATTAATGAAAGAGCAATTTGACAAGTACTTATTAAGTTCTTAATGAAACCAGAACAGTTCATTCAGATATATTAATACGCTATCTTTGCTTAGTTTAGATATGCTCCGATATAGATTGAATCTCAAAAATCTGAAGTGCTCCAAAATCCAAGACTATTTGAATGTGACATCTTTCCATAAGTGCAAAATTTCTTATCTGACCTCATATGAATGCATGTATATATATATGTCTATATATACATACATACATAACAATCATCTTAGGGTAAATGTTAAACACAAAGGTTCCAGGACCCCATGTATTGTAAGTTCTTGGAATCAGAATCTCTGGAAGTAGGGCAATGCTTCTAACAGGCATTTAAAAAGATTCTTATGTACCTTAAAATATGAAAATTTGAACTGTATTCCTATATCCTCTGAGGCTTGCATCTCTTAGCTCACTGATCTAACAAAAAAAAAAATTCTGATATTCTGTGTTTGTTACTGTGACCCCCCTGGTGATTGCAAACTTTAATGAGCTTTTGATAGTGCATTTCCCATGATGCTGACATCCTTAACTGTTTTATGCTTAGTACAGTCAAATAAATGATGGCTTAAAATTATTTTTCAATAAGCTTTTCTGAAAATTAAGGTACAGTATATATAGCTCTTCAGATTTATGACTCAGTGAATTTTGAGAAATACTTAGTGTAACAGCACTGTATCAAAGTAGTGACTTTTTATCACTCTAAAACATTTCTAGAACTTCACATGAATAAAATCATAAAATACATTCTCAAGGTTTATTTTGTTGTTTTCTCAATAAGTAATATATATATATGCATTCTTTTCTTTTTTTTTTTGGCCAGTCCTGGGCCTTGGACTCAGGGCCTGAGCACTGTCCCTGGCTTCTTCCCGCTCAAGGCTAGCACTCTGCCACTTGAGCCACAGCGCCGCTTCTGGCCGTTTTCTGTATATGTGGTGCTGGGGAACCGAACCTAGGGCCTCGTGTATCCGAGGCAGGCACTCTTGCCACTAGGCTATATCCCCAGCCCCATTCTTTTCTTATTAACCAAACACATATTCCATTATATGAGCATACTGTATCATAATGAAACTCTTATGAATATTTTTATCCAAGTCATTTCATGGACATATATTTTACATCTCTTTGAAAAATACTTCGATGTAGAATTGCTTAGTTCTAGGGTAGATGCAGGAAATGTAATGACTACATTCCCCCGTGAGTATCTGATCTTAGACGTTAAGCAGCAGGGTTGGGCCTTCTTAGTACTTAGATGATAGAAGAAATGTAATGTATACAAATTTTTGATTGTTTAAATTTTAGCTTTTAAAAAATGTAATGTTATGCTGCTAGGGATCAAACCCTGAATCGTAAACATGTTAGGCAAGCAGCCACCATAGGAGCACAGCTCTCAGGTCCAAAACGATGTCTCCTTGTATTAGTAGGTATCGTGTGGTCACTGACTTAAAATAGACCTCCCCCCCCCCCCCCCCCGCTTTGGTGCCTGTGTGTGTGTGCTGTGTGGTGCTTGAACCCTTGGCTTTTCTGCTCATGGCTTATACTCAATCATTTGAACCACACCTCCATCCCAATAAGTACCTTTCATTTATATATGTTTATAGATATACACTTCTATATTTTGAATGGATGGATCTACTTTGTGTATTTGAGAAGAAGTACAGTTGAGAAATAATCCATATTTTGATTTTAAGACTTGCCCTGCTGTATATATAAATAGAATATTTTTGGACAGAAAGAACACCCGCCAGCCACTGGTGGCTCACACCCATAATCCTAGCTACTTAGGAGGTGAGATCTGAGAATCACTATTCAATGAAAATCACTAACCAAATGGGGCTTGGGCAAAAAAGTCTTTTATCTCCAATAAAAGCCAGAAGTGGCGCTGTAGCTCAAGTGGTAGCCTTGAGCGAAATGAAGCTCAGGGATAGCAGCACCTAGGCCCAGAGTTCAAGCCCCAGTACAGAAAGCACACAGGCACTCACCACACACGCATACCACACACATACACACACACACGCACACACACACGCACACACACACACACACACACGCACACACGCACACACACATTAAACAGTCTTCCCTTCCATTTTCTTCTGGCCAAGTTCATGTTCATGAACCTACTCTGTTACTGTGAGAGTTTTAGATTTATTTACTCATGTTTGTAAGCACCCCAAAACGTGGACTCTACAACATTTTAAAGGTTCTCCCAGTTTAACTCCCATTTGTTGGAGGGAAGCTGCCATTTGTTGCTTAAAACCAAGTGGTGGGCAGTAGGTACTGCTTCACAAGTTACTTATTCAGTGAGAAGTTTAGTGTAAATACAGTACAAGAAAGTTTAGAATTTTGTAAAGTCCAGGTTCTTCAGTTTCACATAAATATTCCCAGACTCCAAGCCCGGCCTGAAAATACACACTGATAAATGCTGAGAACTGTTTTGAGAGGGCTTGCTAATATTCAGGAGTAAATACTTCTTTTAAGCCCTCTGTCTTAATAATCCTATATTAAAAACTAGCTTTTACCTTGTATACTTCTCTCAGGTACTCTATGCTTCCTTTCAAAGTTTAGAATCCCTCTTTTTCTAGAAGTGATTGCTTCCTATTGAGGCACACTTCAATGGTATGAGGCTTTTCATGGTACTATAATAACCTGTTTCTTGTTTATTAAAAATGCCTGCTTCAAACTTCCTGAAAATTCTTAATTACTGGGTAAATTTATATTGCTATTCTTAACTGGATATTATCTATATTCTATTATTTTTATATTTCTTATAGATTTTATGTGATTTATTATTACCTGAAAACTTAAAAGAAGGTCTGAAAGAATCTTCCTGGAGTTCTTTACCATGGATTAAGAACAGACCTTCTAATTTTTCTTCAGTAATACAAGCATCTCACTCTTCTGGTGATACTAGCTTAAAACAGGTAAGGAGTGGGAAGAGATGGGCTCAAGTTCTTTTGTTTCTGTATAAATGAAGCTCTTTATTTTCCTAGTTTCAAGCAAAAGAATCTATTTAAGGTCTTGTCTAGTTGTCTTAATAGGATTTTGTCTGTAGCATTTCATTTATAGTGGAATTATATGCATGTGCCTGTGTGTGTGTGCACGCGTGTGCATGGGCGCACGTGTACAAATGTGCTAGTACTGGGATTTGAACTGAGGGCCTTACACTCCGTCAGCTTCTTCCTGCATAGTTGGTGCTTTACTACTTGACTACACCTCCAGTTCCTATACTGAAACTTCTTATGTATTTACCCATTAGTTATAATTTTTTTTTTTTTTTTGGCCAGTCCTGGGCCTTGGACTCAGGGCCTGAGCACTGTCCCTGGCTTCTTCTGGCTCAAGGCTAGCACTCTGCCACTTGAGCCACAGCGCCGCTTCTGGCTGTTTTCTGTATATGTGGTGCTGGGGAATCGAACCTAGGGCCTCGTGTATCCGAGGCAGGCACTCTTGCCACTAGGCTATATCCCCAGCCCCCATTAGTTATAATTTTAAATCACTTAGCTATCAGAAAATTTTTGTTCTCCTAGGATACTTTATTGTAGTTTATTCTGAATATAAACAGCTGTACTTGCATAACTGCTTTAAGCCTCATCTATAGCATAAGTCAACCTGATTCCTAGGGTTATATAAGTGCTAGTAAAAATCATTTACTTGTCAGGGTATGGAATTAAATGTGAGTGTTCTTATGTAAGTGTTAAAATGAATACAAGGAATTGAAATTTAATTTCAGTTTGATTCTAGTGAAAAGAATGAGGATAGTAAAGAAATAATTGTATTTTCTCATTGTGTTTCTGTAGAATGAGGAACGGGAGGATTCTTCAGAGCCTGTCAAAGGAAGCTTAAACCGTGCGCGGTCCGTACAGGCTATAAATTTAACAGAAATGCCTGGCAGAGGGGATGGGTTGAAAAGGGTGTCCTCAGAACCTTTGCTTTCTGCCCAGGAAAAAGGTGTGCTACTGAAAAGGAAGTTGTCTCTCTTAGAACAGGATGTGATAATAAATGAAGACGGAAAAAATAAGCTCAAAAAGCAAGGAGGTAAACATTTTCACTACATTTCCATTAACTTAATTATTTGAAATGGCCTTTAAACTTTGCTAAACAAGCTAACTCGCCCTGTTATTTGAACAGAAACTCCCAATGAAGTTTGTATGTTTGCATTAGCTTATGGTGACATCCCTGAAGAATTAATAGATGCCTCAGATTTTGAGTGCTCTCTCTGCATGAGGTAAGTATATGTCCTTTCATAGAGGAAGTATATATTAATGTAAACATAGTACAATGTCAATGGAGGTAATGATAGATAATATAAAGTAACAATACTGGAATAAATACCAGAAGATAAGAGCTTTAGTTCTAGGCTTAACCATTAATACCTTGGATAAATAACTAAGTCTCTGAGCCTCCATTTTCATTTTTTAGAAAGTGCGTCCATATTTGCATAGTCTCTTGCAGTGTTAAAAGACTACAATGGCTTATGTATAAAAAGAATAGGGGAAGTTGTAAGGACCTATGAAATTGATAGATGCTACTGTTGAAACTTGGGTATATCCAGGATTTTCGACTTGGGTAAGAATTCTAATTACAAATTTTACATACACTTATATGAATGATTCTATCTTATTTGTATTTTATATTAACTATGAAATCTTTTTCTTTTGTTTGGTTTTCTGCTAGTCCTGGGGCTTGAACTCAGGGCCTGAGCACTGTCCCTGGCTTCTTTTTGCTCAAGGCTAGCACTCTGCCACTTGAGCCACAGCTCCTCTTCCGGCTTTTTCTATATATGTGGTGCTGAGGAATCAAACCCAGGGCTTCATGTATACCAGGCGAGCACTTTACCACTAGGCCATATTCCCGGCCCCTGAAATCTTTTTAAAGTAAACTTAGGAAAGGATTCTGTAATCAGGATACTTGTGATGCTTTTACTGAAATTTTTGTCAGAGCCTCAATTCTTGCATCTCTGCAAGAGTTCTCTGATAGTTTGATAGAGAAATAGTGAAAGCAATGACAATGTTTATTAAGAAAAGTAGAATTACATTACCTGTGTGAGAGAGTGCAAGTTGGATACCCCACCTCTCAGAGTCCCAACCTTTATATTGGTGTAAGGGAAAACTTTGGATTCCCTCCTCTTCTCTGCTTCTTAGTGCGTGTCTTCTCCTTTGATTGACATTTCCCTTATTATGTAATAGAAGTTATTCTGTGTGTGCCGTTACCCATCACCACCTAAAAAAAGCACACAAGGCTTTTGGATGGGGGGGGGGCGCGAATATTTGCAATTATAAATTTAAAATGATGTGTTAATGACCCAACTCTTAATCACTCCAACTGATTTGAGCTGGAGCCTGGTAGTGTGCCTTGGCAGCCTTTCCATTCTTTCTTATGCCTACGCCAGTATTATACGGAATTATTGTATAGCTGCTCGTTGTAACCTTCAATATCAATATGTGTTAGGCATGTACCAATCACTCCATGTACTTCCATGGTTTATCCCCATGTCTATTAGTGCTACAAAGCAATTCTAGAAGACTAAATATTTTGAAAGAGTATTTCTATGGAAAGCAGAAATATTATGTTTCAGGAAATAATTATCAGGTAAATCAGGTTTTCTGCATTGTGATTCACATCTAAAATTAAGCCTAACAGCTCTTTAGAATTCATTGGTAATATTTATTTTGTTTTTAAGACAGTATCTTATTGTGTATCCCAGGCTAGTCTTGAACTCATGGCCCTTCTGCCATCTGCCAAGTGCTGGCATTACAGATGTGTGATACCACACCTGCCTGTATTCCTATTGTACATAAATTCATATAGGAAAGCTTCTGTACTACTAAGACTCATTTTTAAGTTGATGATAAAATGGGAATCTAGAGGCTATAAAAAACTAGCAGCTGTTAAAGACATTTTGCTTTGTTTATTTTGCACTAAGTCTTTGAAGTCTTGTGTTTCTTTTCCATTGATATGTGTCTCTGTTTGGGCTGGCCGTGGCATCCCGTCGCCTTTGGATTAGTGAGACGCTAGGCCTGGCAGGATGCCTTTGTTGATTGGGAACTTCCCATTGGTGCAGCAGGGAGTAGTTAGTTAGATGTATCACTGACACTTCTCTCCCTTTTCACCCACCATCATTCTGTTCCTCTTCTAAGCAGTTACATTGTTAACTGAAGCTTTTCTAGTGCATACCTTAGTGTGAAAACTAATGTGTTTTGGTTGATTTCAGGTTGTTTTTTGAGCCAGTAACAACCCCTTGTGGACATTCATTCTGTAAGAATTGTCTTGAGAGATGTTTAGATCATGCACCATACTGTCCGCTTTGTAAAGAAAGCTTAAAAGAGGTAAATATTTGTATTGGTGTCTGCTTATTCCGTTCAAGTTTATTCAAACACGGTGTGGTTCCTGTCGAGCTATAGATGTAAGGGTTATCTTGTTTAAAATGAGTTACATTGAATTCGTTGGGTGACTAAAAGGAACATTTTATCATCCACTCAATAATACTGGAGAAAAGTGGTGGGTTCTATCTAGATACTAGACACCTCCTACTCTAGAGAGAGAGGGGGGGGAGGATAGAGAGTCAGAGTCAGTGTCTGGTCAGGGATAGGTTCAAGTTTAATGATGACCATGTTTGGGCAACCGCTCTGTACTGCCACTTGCCCTCAGTAGTAAGCAAGATTCAAGGCTTGTTCCAGCTCCCTTAACACCTCAGACAACTGTCGTGTCAGACTCTCTCCTCTAAGATAAACGCTCCGTGCCTTTGCTATTTCGTATGGAACCACGAGCCACGTGTGACTAAGCACAGAATTTGTGGCCAGTGTGACGGAGGAAATGTGATTTTCATTTGGTTAACTTTAATTTAGGAGCCGCCATGAGTGCTTTCACCACTCTGTTCAGTGTAGCTCGAGAGAGCGGCAGGCTAAAAAGAAGAAGGGGATCCTGGCTTCGCACATTCCTTGTCTCCAAGTCAGTGATGGGGATGGGAGGACAGCCCCCCTTCCGTCCTGCCTGGAGACCAGCCCCATGTGGCTCCGGCCTGGCGAGGCGCAGTGACAGCTTCACGCAGTGCTCTCTGTGGCAACCGACAGCGTTGTTTAAAGAAAGAGGGGTTTTCACATGTGTAAAAACCAAGAGGATTGAGAACATTTTGAATAGTCAGTTATTTTCTGTAGAGAAAACATAGCTCTACAACTAGCATAGTAACATTTAATGTTGTTTTATTGGATATGTGATATGCCAACCTCATATGTAAAACAAAATCACTTTGAAAGTGTTTTCAATGTCAGGAAACCTAGCATAGTGCCACTCTTAAAGAGATTGTCAATGACATTTTTAACTAGGTATTATAAACATGCTATTTTCCCACTTTTTTTAGATAACTCTATAGCATACTTAAGATTCTGTTCCAGATTAACTATTAACGACATTCTTTCATTTAGAGATACCTTATCTTTAAAAATAGTTTGAAGAAAAACATATACTAAGCATTATTTGAAAATAGAACGTGCCATATATTATATTTAATTAGTGTGTTTAAAAATGCTTATCCCATTTACCATGGAAGATACCCTATATAATACCATTTGTAAGATCAGAATCTTAACTATATATAATATATATTGCATATATAAGTATTAATATATGAATATGTATAGTTAATATTCATGTATATATTATATACTTATACATACTAATATATTGTGTATATTATATCATCAACTTTAAAATAATATTGGAAGTACTATAGTTTTGCATTTTTCTACTTATCTTTATTTAACTTTATTTTAAAGATTTTTTTTAGAACAGCATAATGATAATTCTGTTACCGAGTATATAAGTTTTCTTCTTTTTTAAAATATATAATGCTTTTGTGAACTGCACTCTAGTGTTTGTAACCATTTTTGACTATTTCCTTATCTTTCTGGAGGATAAATTACTGGATCAAGGGCTGTGTATTTATGAGGCATTTAACATGATTTCCCAGATGTTACACAGATTTAGACTCCCATCAGTAATGTAAAAAAGGTTATACTTCCTCAATTTTAATTACATGGGTATTCAATTTTGTCTTTAAAAAGGTAAGAGGACTGCTTTTATCATATCTGTAAGATGGCTTAATCTTATGATAGATAAACTGTTGTCTGTATACATATTTTCTGCTCAAGGATGTATTTCATAGACCAGTGGTTCTTAAAATGTGTTCCCCTGACCATCTGAGCCACTAGTATGACCTGAGAACTCGTCAGATCTCTTTCCAGATCCCCTAAACCAGAAGCTCAGGGGTAGAATTCAGTAATTCATAGTGTAGCAAGCCTTGATTCATGTTCAGGTTTGAAAACCACATGGATAACCACTTTTCCAAACTTCCACATTCCCTAATCCCTTCACATTAAAGGAGGGCTTCTCCATGTCTTAGGATTTTTATTTCTCCAAGATTTTTTCCTTACTACTTTTATTTAACAAATAGGTATTAGCTGCCTGGGTACACACTCTGACCTAGTCATGGCTATAAAGCAGATTTTAGTTTAACTGCATATAATACAACATCCAAATTGTACAATACAAGAGGCAGTGTCTTTTCTGTTTTAAAGCAGTAGAACATGGAGTAACTAAAAAAGGCTCCATGAAAAAAGGAAAATTAGAGTCTGACTTGGGAGGGTGCGTGTGTGCCGCTGAGGCGAGAGTAGGAGTTGAAACACAGAACGACACAAAAGTGCACATGGAGAGGAATTTGTCGGAGTACTTAGGGAGTAGCACCAACATGTCATCTTGTGTGGATCCTACAACGGAAGCAGTGTCTTCATAAAGCCTAAGTGATAGTAGCATTGGAAGGAAAACCTAAAAGAAAAATTCCCTTAAGAAACAAAACTGAGTCTGGTGACACAGAGCTGTAAAGGCAGCATTCCGGAGGCTGAGCTCCCAGCAAACAAAACTGTGTAGACTTTGCTTTAAAAAACCAAAGACAAACAACAGGTTACCTTGTTTTTCTTCAATTAAGCAAATGCATTATTTTCTTCATCCTTACTGCCGCTTTTTGTTTCTCAGTTAACAATGATAATTTTAATCCCTTGAGCGGTCAGGTGGAAATTGTCCTTTGTTGTGGGAGATGACAGGTGCAGGACAGTTACCAAGGAAGGATTTGTGGTAATAGTAAGAAGTCTTACATACAGGGCCAGTTCGAGTTGTAAATATTTGTCTTTACTGCTCTGAAACAGAATCTCAGACAGGTTTACCTCTATATCATCATCTATTGTAATATTCCCCTTTAATAATTAAACTTACTCAGAATCCACTGTTCAAGTATGTAATAAAGGCTTAAGTATACCAGTTAAACTGTTTTACCTGTTTTATACTATAGGAAAACTTCTACTGGAATGTAAAACAATATTGTCTTTTAGTATCTAGCAGATAGGAGGTACTGTGTCACACAACTGTTGGAAGAATTAATAGTGAAGTATCTGCCTGATGAACTGTCTGAGAGAAAAAAAATATATGATGAAGAAACTGCTGAACTCTCACAGTAAGTTTCTTCTCATAAAAGCTAATCAAATTATGAAATACTACCATTGAAAATAGTGAAGAGAAACTTCCCCACTAAGCTGAACCTGTCACCGCAATAGTCTAGGGAAGATAGTTTAAACAAATACTGGTTAGCGTCTCCTGTCCTCAACAGACAGAATTGATAGGAGTTCAGTAGGGAGGTTCCAGGTGGTCTCTGGGGAGTTACTGACTTAGCTCTCTGGGCCCAAGCTGTATTTAAAGCAGAGGATGGATTTTCTGCAGTGACCTTAGGCAATGGAGTAAGAGTAAAGAGGTGGAACAGGAAGTGTGGATGGTGATGACCACAGCCTTCTCTGTGCCATGACAGAGAGGAAGGTGGAGGGAGAGCAAAGGATTTTCAGCCAGCTGGAGATTTGAAAGGGAGCTGAAGACTGAAATTGAAGGAGTGACTTAGGGACCAGGCTCATAGTCACGACCCTGCCTGGTAGCCGGACTGAGTTAGTGTAATGCAGAAACAGACAGACGTGACTGGGATTTAGTAGACACAGCACTCACCAGGGACCGGTGGCTCATCGTGGTGGGTCTGTTCTACCGGCTTTGCTTGCCCTGACCTCTTCCTTGGTTCTTTTCTACTCTTCTTTCAATGTCTTCTTTCAACAATTACATGGATCTTGGAATTTCTTTCACAGGTTTGCATTTCTTAGCTTTCTTTTGACTGAAAATGCTAAAAATAGCATAATCTTGTTTCTATTTAGTAAGTTTTCTAAGAAAGAAATTATTTGTAGACTTCCATATGTAATCATGAAACGTCTTCAGAAGGCTACTGGCCTTCAAGAGAAGAAAGGCGTTTGACTTTCCATTGATGGGATTGCTGGTCATTTGTCTTCCCACAGAATTGGTCATTTATCGTGTGGTTTTATTATAGAAAATATTCTGACATGAGGTTCATGATCCTTTGTGACCCGTGCTGAAAAAGCTAGATTTAAGAAAGCTGAAGGTACACCTAAGAGTCTGAAATAAAGTAATACAAGCAGGTCGAGTGATGAATGCCCTAGACACGGAAGAAGAGAGGGAGGCACAGTCCTCTCGCCCAGGTTGCTCAGCGTGATGGAGAGAGACGAGAGAGCTTCCTTGCTCCTGAATGGGGGCATTTTTAAGCATGTATCGTAAACATGTGTATATTAATATTTGCTTAGTAATTAATAGTTGCGTGGCAGGAAAACTAGAGAATGAGGGAAGTAACCCGAATGGCATGTCGGCACGTGTCCTTTTTCCAGGTTTGGATGGCATTATTCTATTGCCTTCTCTTCCCTTCACTGCGCAGCTTTTCCACGTCAGCGTCACACTTGGCTTTCAGGGGAAAACATGGTACTCCATTGCAGGGCAAACCAGACTTCCCAGTTTCCTCTTTTTGTTACAGATTTGGCTACTATCCTTAGTGCTGCATTGCTGTGTATAGTTCTTGTGCGTTAATGTCTAAAAAGAAGCCAGTTGGTTCCAAATACATGAATATTTCCTACCCAGAATATAAGACTCCTGATCTGTAGAGCCAGTTGTGTGTACTTTTTTCAGACTGCCCCCACAATGCCACTTTTTCTCATACCATTGCCCAAAACGGGCCCTGCCTTTATCACTCTCTTACCCCCCCTATCTGGCAGAGTTGTCACTGCGTGGCATCATTTCGGGTATCTGCAAGAAATGGTATCTTAATGCTAAGAATTGTTGTCTATTGCAGAAACTCACTTTTTCCTTATTGTTACTTAAGAGTAAGTTATCAGTCTTATGTCTTAGTTTTTAATATATACTTCCTTGTATAATTGATGCCAACAAAAAGATTAAAGGAAAAATAAATACTAGTGACATAATTCTTTTTCGATAATTTATTATGGTAACTGGGTATCTGAAAAGTCAGGCCTTTTTTTTAAGTTAAATTTTATTGACAAGGTGTTGTGCAAAGGGGGTAGAGTTACATAATAAGGCAGTGAATACATTTCTTGTGAAATCTTACACCCTCACTTTTTTTCCCTTCCCTAGATGAGGTAAAGCCTTTTCTTTTTTTTTTTTGGCCAGTCCTGGGCCTTGGACTCAGGGCCTGAGCACTGTCCCTGGCTTCTTTTTTGCTCAAGGCTAGCACTCTGCCACCTGAGCCACAGCGCCCCTTCTGGCCGTTTTCCATATATGTGGTGCTGGGGAATCGAACCCAGAGCTTCATGTGTAGGGGGCAAGCACTCTTGCCACTAGGCCATATTCCCAGCCCAAGCCTTTTCTTTTAAATAAGAGGAATCAAAAGCAAAATTTTAGTATTAGTATTGCATCAGTGTGAACTTAATGAAGAGGGTGCTGATTCTTCTTGAAGAAACTAAAGTCATTTTATTAGAATTGATTTTTTTTTACATTAATTGTCACAACTGAACTTTTCTTATTTTTGCTGGATGCTTTGATTGATAGCATTACAATTTCTTCTCCTTCAGCTTGACCAGGAATGTTCCGATATTTGTTTGCACCATGGCCTACCCCACTGTGCCTTGCCCTCTGCATGTATTTGAGCCAAGATACAGGTTAATGATTCGAAGAAGTATACAGACCGGAACCAAGCAATTTGGAATGTGTGTCAGTGATACACAAAATGGGTATGTTTTTTTGTATACTTAAATAGCTCTATTTATATTAGAACTTCCCTTAAATAGAGCAAGTTGCATGCTTATACTTGTTCTTTGATGCTAATCAAACTTGTTTTTCTTTCAGTTTTGCAGATTATGGATGCATGTTACAAATTAGAAATGTACATTTCCTTCCTGATGGGAGGTCGGTGGTTGACACAGTCGGAGGAAAGCGTTTTAGGGTTTTAAAAAGAGGAATGAAGGACGGATATTGCACTGCAGACATTGAGTATCTGGAAGATGTTAAGGTATTGGGAATGTTCACCTATACTGGGCAGGGATACAGGCTGCCATTTTCTAGGCATATGAACCAGTTCTTCCTATCAGAGACCCTCAGCACTACCACGTAGGAAGCTTAACTCCGGTTACCTTTTACCTTGCTTTTGAATCAGCTTAACTTGAGAGACTAGAACCTATAGCCATTCATTTTTACAAGGGTACCAGTCTAGACTGTACGTATATAGTAGTCATTTAATGCAGCTGACTCAGTTGAACTTCTGGTTTACCTAAGTTTTGAAATATTGCTCATTGTTGCCTTATGTTATTGAATTTATTAGCAATCAAAGCTGATTTAATTAGACTATAGACTGATGTACAAGTAAACACGAAATACTTTTTTTTTTTTTTTTGCAAGTCTTGGGGCTTGAACTCAGGGCCTGAGCACTGTCCCTGGCTTCTTTTTTGCTCAAGACTAGCACTCTGCCACTTGAGCCACAGCACCACTTCGGGTTTTTTCTATATGTGTGGTGCTGAGGAATCGAACCCTGGGCTTCATGTATACGAGGCAAGTACTCTACCACTAGGCCATGTTCCCAGCCCTAAACACAAAATACTTTAAGAATTGTTGTATATATTAAGATCGTTTCTGTGCCAAAGACACAGTTGGATGCTGTGTTAAAATTCTAGGGTATCGTAGAACAAGCCTGTCAGTGTGTGTGCTGAGAATACCTTTGCTGAATAGGGTTTGGTGATGGCTTGAAAAGGGTTAGTGAGTGTGGCCCTTTGGATGTTTCTATCGTCTGACTATCTACCTATTATAGTCAGTTGAAGTTCTAGAAAGAAGACTTGTGATAATATAAATTTCAAATCAAAGGCAATTTTTTTTTGTGAAAGGCACTATGGAAGCATCAGTCTTTCATTATAATTTGTTTATTGGTATGTTTAGGCTCTTCATTTCATTTAACCTTCGTTGAATATTGATATTGGGCATTTTCACAAACATTAGTTCATTGAATTCATACAGTGCAGAATCAGCAGATGAGGAGAACACCATCTAGAGGTGTTGACGTGCTTAAGATTTCCTGTGTAGTGTGCTGAAGATGATTGTGAGCCACCTCCCACACTCGAAGTTTCTGTGCTGCATCACTCTACTGCATTGCCACTCTATTGAGTGGTGCGGTGTGATCTGCCTTGTCTTACAACAGTGACTTTGGAATAATTTACTCGGCAATAGGAGAGAAGTATGAGTTGAAATTTTTAGTTGATTGCTACAGTCTTTGCCTTGGGCATTCTTGGTTAGTGGAATAATTGCTAAAGACATTATTCTTTTGTAGAACTAAGAACCTTACTTTAATTTTAGGTAAATTTGCATTGTTATGAATGGGATATGGTAGCAAAATCCCTTGAGAATGTTGCTAAATGTATATAAATTCCAAACAATAGAGTAGCAGATTGAAAGTAGTTCTCCTTGTTTTAAAAGCAGTTTTCTTTGTAGTTTTAGGAATATCTAAATTTTTTTCAAGTCCTCTACAGTAATTTTCTCCTCTGTTCTGGAAAAGCTTCTCAAATGTTTTTTTTTTTTTTATATGAAAGCCTTTTTCTCATTATAGCCATTTCATTTTCTGTGATTTCTAATGGAATGTTAAATTCTGTTTTATTGTTGGAATAAAGTTCTTAATCTTAAAAAATTTGCTTTTAAAATTTCTGTTTCTTGTCTGGCTCGGTGTCTACCTCAGCCTTAAAGTTCTGCTCCTTTCTTCTTTACTAAAGCTTACTGTTTGTCTTCTTGTATTTTGTAAGGATGTATAGAAACAGATTTAACAAGCTGCAAGTTTGATGTGTGTTTGTTGTACGTATTAGTCCCTTGTATTTTAGCTGGTGATTAAAATCTTACATAGACATTCCATGACCAGAATTCTTCAGTTATTGAATAACTTTCCACCTTCTTCTTTTAAAAAAAATTTTTAAAATACATACAACATAAAGTTTACTGTTTAAATTATTTCAAAGGTACAGCTCAGTGGGTGGGGGCTGTTAGTTTGTTCTTTGTGGTTTTTTGATACCATGGCTTGAACTCAGAGAGGGCCTCAAGCTCTCATTCTGCTTTTTCTACCCACAGTTGGCACTTACCCTTTGAGCCCTACCGCCAGTCCACCAGTTTTTTTGTGTGTTTTTTTTTTTTTTTTTTTTGCTGATTAATTAGTGATAAGGGTCCCTGTGGCTTTTCTGCCCAGGCTGGCTTTGAATTGAGGTCCTCAGATTACTACTTTCCCTGAGTAGGACTACCCGTGTGAGCCACTGGTACCAGGCCCTTCAGAAGGTTTTAAAGAATGTCAAATAAAAATGTTTTTTAGTTTTTTTCTAACTTGTCTTAAATGTAAAAAGTGTGTTCCTTTGTCTCTTTGTGATACAGTCTTAACCGTTAACATTTCAAGATGTATTCATTCACCTTGCTGTTTGTGTTAGTCATCCTGAAGTACGCAAGGCCGAGTCAGCCTGCTCTTTGCTCAGGTGACTTAATGTAATGCGACACTACCTGGCATGTAGCAAATAGTACATAAGTGTGTTGTGTTGAAAAAATTGATACACGACGGATGAGTTAGGTCTTCCACATGTGTTGTGAGGCCCCTGTATCTTGGACTGAAAGACAGATGTACTTAATATTACATTTGTCATGTTGTGACTCTAAAGGTTCTCAGTAGGATTGTGGAGGTACAGCCTTGGTCCTGTGGAAGTTGAGCATCATGTAATATATTCTCCACCTTAGGATTTACTATCTTTTATCCCAGGTTATTTGCTGATTTTTTGTTTATCTTAGTGTTTTGGCCCAGTTCCCGTGTACAAATAGTGATTTGTGCTTATCTTTCTCCTGTGACTACTTTCTGTGTAGAGTCTGCATTCTACCCCTCTCCCCCTCACTTTTTATTTTTATTTGTGGTAGCTGCCCTTTTCTGGTTTTGTGTGTGTGTGTGTGTGTGTGTGTGTGCGCGCGCACACATGCACGTGTGTACTTTCAAGAGACAAAAGGAATCCCAAATTTGTGTAAAACTTTGAACCAGAAATTACTTTTTCTCCCTTGGGGACTGTCATCAGGTTCTGTGATACTGTATTGCTAGGTTAGCAGGGTTTGGTAGAAGTCAGACCTTGCTGTCTTTTTTCCAGATGGTTCCATTAGCATTTGGTGAGGTAGAAATATATGATCTCAGAGCCTAAGAACAATACTCTGATAATCTAGCCCTGAAATGGGTATTCCGTGTTTTTACTGTTTTTCTTTCCTAATTTTAAAAAAGTTTTTGAGACCGTTTTTATGTAGCCCACCTGGTCTTGACCTCCTTATTCTTCTGCCTACGCCTTTTGAGGGCTGGGACTACAGGTGTGTTCCACCACATCTGGCTCGACGAAGTGAGCAAGTTAAATACTGACATCTTACTAATTGCTGTTTTTCTAGGTCGAGAATGGAGATGAGGTAAAGACCCTCCGAGAGCTTCATGATTTGGTGTACTTCCAAGCCTGTAGCTGGTTTCAGAACTTAAGAGACAGATTTCGAAGCCAGATCCTTCAACACTTTGGATCAATGCCTGAGAGAGAAGAAAACCTTCAGGTAGGATGACTATGTTGCTTCCAAAAGTTCCACTGTTTTACAAGCCTGCATGAATAACTTTGAAGTTTTCTTCTTTCATTTTCCTTAGTGCAGTATTTCCTTTGACCTTGTCCTTGGTTTTGTTTTGTGTGTTTTTTTTTTGTTTTGTTTGTTTTGTTTTTTTTTTGCCAGTCCTGGGGCTTGGACTCGGGGCCTGAGCACTGTCCCTGGCTTCTTTTTGCTCAAGGCTAGCACTCTGCCACTTGAGCCACAGCGCCCCTTCTGGCCATTTTCTGTATATGTGGTGCTGGGGAATCGAACCCAGGGCTTCATGTATGTAAAGCAAGCACTCTTGCCACTAAGCCGTATTCCCAGCCCTTGACCTTGTCTTTGGATACATGGTGATTAGTAGAGCAGCGCTGTTCACTACATTTTACTTAGGCAGAGCTGCGATGCTTATGAGAGGGAGACCAGAAAGGGGAAAGTTCTTCTCTGAGGCTTTTCAGAAGAAGAGATGAAAGATTAAAAATGAGATGTTGCTATCTATTAAACTGATGGAGACAGCTGAAAACAAAACCATCAGCTCCACGTACAGAAGTGAAGGGTCTCCTGTAGATGGCAGAGTTCAGATAGCAGTTGGAGACCTAGAGGAGTGGCGGTCAGGGACATCTCACCACAAAGCACGTGCTTCTCAAGAACGTCAGCGTCCCGGGGATTCCCCACGAGGATGTCTGCCTGCGGCAGTGCAGCAGGTGGAGACCGTACCCACGTTCCTCGTAGGATCCAGAGAATGAGCCCCTCTGTTCCAGTCTCTGCATCACACCAAGAATGCATCTCTGACTAAACCTCACCTGGAGACATTGGGGGAAGAGATTCTGGGAAATGTAGTGTTTGGTGTCTGGAAGTATGGAAATTAAATTTGGATCGAGAGGGAGCTTACTGAACTCAGTACTGTTGTTTTTGTCATCCTGAAGCCTCACGTTTCGGGTCCAGTAAGAACAGTTCAGTACAGTAAAGGCAGCTCATCCCTCCTTTCATGTAAACCCCTCCCTCTTTGCATGGCCACGAGTCAGCCCTTGCAGTACCACACAGAAATATTTCCTGGAGATAAGTTTATTTCTTCAACTAAACTGGAAGCTTTTTTTCTTTACTCTTTTTTTTTTTTAGGATCTCACAACTATTTTGCTGTTAAAAATATTTAGGTGTCAATTAGCTTTTCCACAAGTTCTAAGAGTTATATAGTAAAGAGTTATATAGTAAAGGAAGCTGTTGAGCCACAAACAGTTCTGCTCCCGTGGGTCATTTGACTGCCACAGCGGGGGTGATGCCACTGGTATCTAGTGAATAGTGATGCTCCTAAGTGTACTGCGCTGCACCAAACAGCCTCCCAGCACAAACGCGTGTCTGCTCCCCATGCGGGCCTGGGGCAGAGACCGTTCCCTAAGGCGGTGCCCTAGAGGAGCCAGCGTTGGCTGCGGAGTCTCGGACAGTTGCATTCTACTTGTCAGTTTCGGTTTCCCCATGTCTGTCGGGCATAAGAAGAGCCTGCCTTACATGATTGTTAAGGGGATTTCCGACAGCACCTGGCAGGTGGCGAATGCTTAGTGTAAGTAGCTCTTCAGTGGTTTGTTATTGTTACATAAATAGTTGTTTTTGTTTTAACTTTCAGGCAGCCCCGAATGGACCAGCTTGGTGTTGGTGGCTTCTCGCCGTTCTTCCTGTAGACCCTCGATATCAGCTGTCAGTGTTGGCAATGAAGTCTTTGGAGGAGCGCTTGACGAAGATACAGCATATACTGACCTATTTCTCCAGAGACCAATCTAAGTAACTGTGCTTGGATCTTAAAGTTACTCTAATCTGGCTGTGTTGATGGCCAGACTATCCGCTGCCTTTGCACACCCAGTGCTGGTTTAAGAAGTGAAATGGAATGGTTTTATTCCCTTCGACCTCCTGAGTCTCGGATCTGCAAATGAATACCTGCAACTAGGATTTAGACCACTAATAACTTGCACAGTAAAACACACACCGAATGTGTGTCAAACCTCTCCATTGTGATGAAGTTGCACTATGTATCATATTCTAAAATGGACTGAATACTTTGTGTGTGTGTGTAGCGTGTGTGAGTGGTTGTGTGTGCGCGTGCGCGCGTGTGTGTGCATTCATATGTGTGGGTAGTATGTGTGCTTTTTCTCTGGCTTTAAAATTTTAAAAGAAAAAACAAAGCCATAGAGAGCAGAACTTGCTGAGGGCCATTGATTGCCCATGTTTACAACAGTAGCGATACAAGGTTTTGCAAATTGAATTTGCCTCAGATTTATCTGTCCTAATGCTTTTCTTTGCACAAGTATGTAACCTATGGTACCGAGTATCATTTTTTGTTGGAAATACTGCTCTCGCTGAACTGTCCTGACCATTGACTATGACGCAGCTTCTCGTTTATGTACATTCGTGCATCCCGGTGCTCAGCAAGCACTGGATGCAAAACCTAGAGCCAGTTTTCAGGAACAATTGCAAACCTGACATGGTACTGTGCATCTATTCATATAACACTTAAAACTGTGAAAATATGGTTTACATTTAGTTGTACATAAAGGTAAGTGGAGAACTTGGTTCAGTACCAGTTAGCTTGTACATTTTTAGGGGGCTTCCTGCATTAACTGCCCATCTATGTAATTTATAGTTTGACATGATGTGTTTGTTTAAAAAATGGCGTAGTATAAACTCACTAAGGATCTGAGGGAAGAGAAGAAGCGTAGTGTGGAGGTAAGCCCTTGGAGTTGGTGTTCTTAATTCTGGTCTTGGTGCAGATGTTAGGTATGCCTTACTCACATCATAGTTAAGTCGCCACCTGTAGCGTGGTGTGGAGAGTACTCATGCTGCCCTAGATACTTTTGTAATTATGTGTTGCAAACTTGTGACTGTCCCGATTAACTTTCTTTTATGTAAGTACTTTGTAAACGTTTCTTAAAATTTTTGCTTTTGCTTATTTAATTTTGAATAAAAGCTAAATTCATAATTTTTTTCTTCAATTTTAGATAAATCTCAAGAAAGACTATTAAATGCCTGCTAAGAAGGTAATTAGAACACATGAAGAATTTACCTATGCATTCCTCACAAGGTATCAGGAATGTATCAGGTGGCAAAAAGAGTTCCTGGTGTTGTATGCAGATAGATCTTCAGTATCTAATGGACAAGTGTATGCACAATAATATGGATTAAGTGGTTTCCATATAATTTATAGGCCTTGTTTACCATTTGATCCTAATTTTGGGAAACTTTTGACAGTTGTGCCTGCATATCTTTAGAGTGAATTTTTGGAATTTTTTCCCTCTGTGTATTCTACTTTATCAAAAAAAAAAAGAGAGGGCTGGGGATATAGCCTAGTGGCAAGAGTGCCTGCCTCGGATACACGAGGCCCTAGGTTCGATTCCCCAGCACCACATATACAGAAAACGGCCAGAAGCGGCGCTGTGGCTCAAGTGGCAGAGTGCTAGCCTTGAGCGGGAAGAAGCCAGGGACAGTGCTCAGGCCCTGAGTCCAAGGCCCAGGACTGGCCAAAAAAAAAAAAAAAAAAAAAAGAGAGAGAGAGAGACAGCAGAAGAATCCGTTTTTTTTTTGTTTTGTCTTGTTTTCTCCTTTCACCTTATAGCCTATGTCCTGTTGTGCATTCAGCATTTCAAGCCAAAGTAGCTATTTGCTATGTACTACCTACCTGTGTACAGGCCCAGTTCTTCCTGTTATGACCCAACTCATATGCTTTCAGTTAGGAGAAATCTAAACTCCATAATTGTTTCCTTTGTACTTTACTAGCAACGCTTAAGGAGTGATTGAAACAAATACACCCTCTCCTGAGCGCTATGACTGCTGTCCAGCGGTCCTGGCAGGTTGAAGTGGACGTAGGCTGACCACCGAGCATAGTGAAATAGGGACGGACCAGCTAAAGAACAAGCGAAGCCAGGCGCCAGTGGCTCCTGCCTGTCATCCTAGCTGTTCAGGAAGCTGAGATCTGAGGATGGAGCTTCAAAGCCAGTCCTGGCAGGAAAGCCCGGGAGACTCTGCTCTCTGATTAGCTGCTAAAGAAAAGTCAGAAGTGAAGCTGCAGCTCGGGTGGTAGAACGCTAGCCCTGAACACAGACACTCGGGGACAGCTCCGAGGCCCTGAGTTCAAGCTCAGGACCAGCACACATAGACACACACAAAAGCAAGAGGCGGAGATTGAGCAAGAGTCTTTGGCTTTCTTTCCTCCCTAAATTTAAAACAGGAAATCAAGTGAAATCTCATGCATTGTGAGATCAAAATCCCATAAACTAACCAATGACCCCACATGGTTGATCTTAGACACACGATAGACAGATCTCAGACGTGTAAGAAAAATGAGCAAGGTCAACTCATTAGACACTGTGTTTGAGGACACTGAGTTTGAAGATGTTGTAAACTCCCAAATGATCAGAGTCAAAAATGTCCCTCAGTCAGTCCCGGTCACCATTAGAAGCTGAATCAATGAATTAATCATAAAAATCAGGTCTGCAGTTGAGCAAGCCACAGGACTGGATGTGCCAAATAACGAGGCGCAGGATTAAGAAAGCTGAGAACATACCACTAAGTGCCAAAAAACGAAGAAAAACTGAGTCATGGATAAGAAACATTCAAATTTTTAACATCCACCAAATGGAAGTTTCTTATGTCATGCAGAAGGGAAGAAATAAGTAACACAAGTAATTTTATCTCAGCCAAGCCTAATAAAATATTCTATATGCATTCTTAGGGACCAAAATCACCCATTTTAAAGAGTTAAAGCAAGCTTATAGGTAAAATGACGGTTCTCTGGCATTGATTGGCAAAGACAGATGCCATAATGTGAATTTAAGGATACTATTTCTTCCTAAGATAATATTTAAATGCCAACACTTACACAATTTTTAACCATTTATGTATGTGTACCGATATCGGGGCTTAAACTCCTAACCTGGGCACTGTCCCGTAGCTCTTTACACTCAAGTCCGGCCCTCTACCATATAGTCTACAGTTCCACTTCCACTTAAGTCCTGCAAATGCGGCACTATTTAGGTGAGGAAACAAACACTTAAGTGGTTAAGGAATTTGTCTAGGACTTACACATCCGCTGTGATGGGGCCGACTTTGCACCTGGATGACTTTGCTCCACTTTACTGTCATATCAAGCGAAGGGTGTGGGATTGGTTTTGATATTCCAGGCTTTCTATGTCATGCGTGCACTTACAGCTGCGGAATTACAGCATGTATATTTTTTGTTGTTTGTTGGTTGGTGCTGGTACTGGGGCTTAAACTCAGGACCTGGGTGCTTTTTGTGCTCTAGCACTTTACCATTTGAGCCACAGCTCTATTTCCCACTTATTGGTGGTTCATTGGAGATGAGAGTCTCACAGGCGTTTGTGCCCAGCCTGGTTTCAAACCTCAGTCCTCAGATCTCAGCCTCCTGAGTAGTTAGGATTATGGGTGTCAGCCACCAGCTCCTGGCCAGCAGATGAGTTGTTTTGCATGTCGTGTTTCTTTTCTTTTTTTACAATGTAACTGTAAAGATGATACACAGAGGGATTACAGTTACATAAGTAAGGCAATGAGTGCATTTCTTGTTGACCATTGTTACCTCCTGCCTTGTTTTCCACTTTCCATCCCCCCCATTCCTCTTCCAACCAAGTTGTAAAGTTCTTTTCCAACATAGTGTCTTAGGAGTATCGCTGTTGCATTGGTTCACCCTTTGTCCTTTGTCTCAAAATTTTCTTATTCCCTTTCCTTCGATAAAAATAAACATATACAAGACACAGGGTACCAAAATAAAAAACAGTGTCAACAGGGGATAAGCCAAAGGAAAGAAAAAATAACTTCACACAGCACATTAAAAAAAGACCCGCTTTTTCCATATCGTGGAATTCATTTCAATTAGCATAATTTTATATGGTCATATGTACACAGCTATTGAGTTATTGTGATTCTGCTAGAACTATCCTAGATATGTACTAATTATTACAAATGAGGGAAACTATGAAGCCTATGTTTCTTTGGGTCTGGCTTACTTCACTTAATAGGGTTTTTTCCAAGGCTTTCCATTTCCTTATGAATAGGCTGGTGTCATTCTTTCTGGTAGAAGCATAGACTTCTATTGTGTATCTACACCACATTTTCTTGATGCATCCATCTACTGAGAAGCATCCGGGAGATCATCACTAGCTATCTAGCAGACAAGGGCCTCATATCTAAAATATACGTAGAGTTCAAAAAATTACACCCCCCCCAAAAAAAAATAATTCCTCACAGAAACAACCACCTCATTAACAACTGTGCTAAAGAATTAAAAAGCGATCTCTCTGGAGAGTAAATAATAGCCAATAGACACTTGAAGAAATGTTCAACATCTCTGGCCGTGAGAGAAATGTAAATAAAAACCCCACTGAGATTCCACCTCACCCCAGTTAGAATGGCCATGATGGAGGAAAACAAGTCGCATACCGGGGGGTGTGGCCAGAAGGAAGTGCTAGGACCCGGCTGGTGGGACTGAGAACTGGCTTAGCCAGCAGTGGGGAAGCTCCTCAGCAGGGGGCACGGGGCTTCCCTCTGACCCAGCCAGCCCACGCCTGGGCAGGTCCCAAACCACCACACACAAGGCCACACCAAAGCTGCCAGAGCGACTGTTCGCTGCATTTACCATAGCGTGAGTTTTGAAGCACGTACTGGAAGATGCTCAAGGCAGAGCCATGTTACTCAGGAGGCTGAGACGAAGATGGCGGTTTGAAGCCCCCTGGGGATGAGGATCCTGCGGGCACATCTCCAGAATAACCAGCACAAAGCCAAATGATGCCATTCTTTTTTGTCTTTGATGTCACGGTTGCTGATGGCTGTACCCTGGGGATTGTAGATACGTGTACTGGAACTAGGGGAGGGAAGGGGGAATCCCAAAGTGGAGAGCAAAGGATAAGAGACGAAGCAATGCAACAGCAACATTTACAAAACTATATGCTGTAAAACCGCATGACTGAGGGGGGGCGGTGAGGGGAGAAGGAGGGAGGAGGGAACAAGTTAGGTAAGAAATGTACTCACTGCATAACATATGAAACTGTAACCCCTCTGTACATCACTGGCAATAAACTAATCAATTATTAAAAACTAACAAAGCCATGCTGGAGCATAGTTCAGGCGGGTAGAGTATCAGCTGAGCAGGCAACAAAAATATTAAAGAATGTGTAGAAACGTGTAATTCAGAATCAGTACTACCATGATTCCTGGGGATATGTGTGGAAGTAAAGATTTGGAGATAGTCAAAAATGAAATTGGTAAGATCGAAGAATATATTTTTGTGTAGAAACCCTATTTTCTTCTACAAGAATCTAAAGTGAATCCATTATACAGCACCATCTGTGATTGTAATAGAACAGCCTTTATATATGTTATAGTTACGTTGAGAAATATATCTCCGGCATAAAAACTTGATGGTCTAAAACTGGAAACAGTAGGATGGTGTAAAAAAAAAAAAAAACCAAAAAACTACTGAATATGGTTATGAATTTCTCCCTGTTCAACAATAGGAAGAGAAGTGAATGTGTGAACTAACATGAGAAAGAGTGTTAGATTGTTGAAATTAGAATAGTCTTAAATTTTTTGGAATGGGGATAGTGTAGAAAATAAAGTGTAAGCACTGTGTAAGCACGGTGTCTTTACAATCAAACTATGATCAGGACCTTCAATGCTGTACAATGTTCTTACTCCAAGGCCCTCTATCTCTGAGCATATTACTTAGTTTGACTGGAGGTAGCGAAAGAATGAAATTTTAATCTTAAATCCTTTATTAGTTATTTGGGCCTCAGTTTCTTCTTTTTCCAAATGGGAACTGAAGACAATGTAGAGAAATATGCAACTGAATAATAGGTACTCAAACAAGAGACAGCCTTTATTACTAGAAATTTACAACAGTGACGCTCTTAAGATGGAGTTCTTTTAAATTATTAGACAAATGCGCACTGAGAGAGGAATGATACAAAAGCACTGAAAGTGAAGAATGTTCTATGCTGTACAACCTGAGACTTTCAAACCTCTACAATAACAAATTCTGTGCCATTACCTAATAGCACTCGACTCTCTTCAGCATTCACTGGCTAGATCAAGGACTTGTCAGGAAATGAGAAGGCCAGGCAAATTTCAATACTCATTACACAATACGTCACAACTCTTGCTAATCAGACAAGTGTGAGAATTGTGGTTGCCTTCAGAGGTTAGCTACAAATCTTTAGCCTGCATCAATTGTTGACGTATGTGTAGATGAAATAACTTTGTCTAGGTGTTGAATAAGGAGGGATGGGGAAATTGGAGACTACAGAATTCAGGTTTGCTTTTTATTTCATGTCTCAACTTTTCATCTTAGAAATCTGTACTCAGAATATATAGCAGCAGTGTCTAACATTACTGTTTTTGTCAGAATTAGGACATAAAACAATCACTTTTTACCACATGAAAGCTCTTAGGTAAGGTCAACTTTGTTTATATGAAGATATGCAACTAAAATTTTACATTATTAGGATATGTGACAGAATAATTAATTGAGATGTTTGTATTCTCATTATATACCCACTATCCAGGTTATTTCAGACTGGCATTGTGGCTCATAACTATACTTCTAAGAACCAAGGTTAAAAGTCAGCCTGTACAGACAAATCTGAGATACCCTTATGTTTAATTAACAAGCCAAAAGCCAAAATAGAGGTGTGGCCCAAGTGGTAGAAGGCCAGCTATGAATGGAAAAGCAAAGCAAGAGTTTAAGCCAAAAGAAACGCAGTAATTTGAGAACTAGTGATAGATTTCTGAGGCACAGATCTTTGAGTCTGAGAAAGTAGGCAATTGCTCAGTGGCATTTCTTGATCAGTTAGCAAGATTTTGAAGGAAAGGTAGCTTTCTGATGTAACTAAGAAGATGGAGACCCTAAGCTATAATATTCCAGATTCTTCAGCTTCCACGTTTCCAAAGAATGGAAACAACTAAGTACCAGGCTTGTCAAGAGACTTTGTGTATTGGCAAAATGGATAGTCATACACAACCAGACTTATTTTTTAAAGGCCTTTTTATGGTGCTAGGGATTGAACCTAGCCTTCACACATTCTAGGAAAGTGTTCTACTACTGAACTACACCTGTAGGCCCCAAAACTTGGGGTGTGTGTGTGTGTGGTGTGTGTGTGTGTGTGTGTGTGTGTGTGCTGGTCCTGGGGACTGAACTCAGGGCCTAGACTCTGCCCCTGAGCTTTTTTGCACAAGGCTAGTACTGAATCACCTAAGCTACAGCTCCACTTTGGCCTTTTGGGTGGAAAAGTCTTAGGGACTTTTCTGACTCGGCTGGCCTTGAACTCTGATTCTCAGATCTCAGCCTCCTCAGTAGCTAGGACTACAAGTGTGAGCCATTGGCACTCAGCTAAGACTTCTGATTTTTAAAAACCTAGAGCTCTTGTATACCTTTGTTTTAGTAGAGATGGTTTTTAAACTGCTAATAATCCTTCTGAAGTTCTTATTCTAGAATCAGAAGTGAGGGAAGGCAACATACCTTGCACGTCTAAACTAGTCAACTGAAACTCTTATGTATTATGTGACCGTGTAGGAACTAAGAGAAACAGACAAATGGCTGTGGAGAAGGGAAGTCCGTGATTAGTTCAAGAAATTCAACCCAATTCACTGAGATACGAAGAGGAAAAAGAGATCAAGGGATTTCAAAACCAAGTGACGAGGGCTGGGGATATGGCCTAGTGGCAAGAGTGCTTGCCTCGTATGCATGAGGCCCTGGGTTCAATTCCCCAGCACCACATATACAGAAAATGGCCAGAAGTGTCACTGTGGCTCAAGTGATAGAGTGCTAGCCTTGAGCAAAAAGAAGCCAGGGACAGCGCTCAGGCCCTGAGTCCAAGCCCAGGACTGGCAAAAAAAAAAACAAACAAAAACCAAGTGACAATCACAAGAGAAGAAGGAAACGCTGATTTGGGAAAGAAGAAAAAGAACATCATTGCAATCACTTATCAAAATAAAGGGACATTGAAAATAACTATCTTTAAGAAGTTATTCAAAAGAGTCGCAATTCAACCTGTCTGTTTATGAGTACAATGACTCTTGATCAGTGTTATCCTAAAAGGACATTTTTCAAAGGCAAAAATAATTCGGAATTGGTATGATACACTGCAGAACTTTCCACCCTCTGTTGGGAAATGTCAGCGAGAGAGCTGCCCGGGAGGTTCCTTTCTGTGCTTGTTTTTTCTTAGGGGACTTGGGAAGATAATGAAGAAATGCTAAGACATAAGCCCTGCCAGGAATCCTTGGACTCTTCCATTGTGTGTCTTCCCGTAGTGATTGGACAAAGGTGTTAGTTCACACTGGCCCTGAAAATAAAAGCAGCTAGCTAGAATCAAGGTATTTATATGCTCTCTCAGTTCTAGAAACTTCCCCTGTAAGCTAACAACAACAACAACAAAAAGCTACAAAAAATAGTAAAATATAAAAACAAATTAATGTTTTATAGACCTTGGGAAAAAGATTTTTCAGCAAAGTACAAAAATTTAAAGCATTCCTTTCTTTAATTTTGTAATTCTTTACTGTGGAATAGCTCAGGATGTCAGTTGTAAGTAACAGAATTGATAACCGTGCAAGGAAACGTAATTTGGATTATAAAATTCTTGCTTTAATAAAATTCCTTAAACAGTGAAAAAAAAAAAAAAAAGAATCGTATCAAGGTGTGCACGAGTCCTGGAGAGGAATTGGGGCGTGCACTTGCACAAATCTTAACTGCCGTCACTAGCGCTGTATTCACGTTCCGTATCGATTACTAGACACACAGACACTAGTCTACATTATCTGGAGACTCTGGAAAATTAAAGGTAAAATTAGACCTAGGCTCCCATACCATAGGGGGAAATAAAATGTTTTTTTTTTTAATTCTAATTTTAATGTTCTCTTTCAGGAATCTCAATCTCATGTATGGCTTCCACTTAATCTAAAAGATGGGGCTCCAGGTCGTTTCTAGCACAGAACTTTTTCCTAAGTGTCAGAACCATATTTATCTCCTGAATAGATCCGGCTGAAAGTGAACATCAATCTCTCAAACAGGTTGCCTCTCCTAATTAACCGCGTCCCCACCTCCCTAGGAATTTTGTAGTTTTGCCATTTACTAATACCATGTTTATCTGCTTCCGAAATCGTCTTACTTCTCCCCTTTTCTCACCGTCTCCTATTTTCTAGCTTGATTTAGTTACATTGGTGGCTTACACCCTGACACAGGTGTAACCTGAAAGCTAAGGAGTCTGTCAAGTGGGAGGGAGATGGATGGGTCGTTTCAAGGAAATGTATTTTTCATGTCTTCAACGTTCACGGGAGATTTTACCCAGAACTGACCTAATCAAGACTAGCCGTGAAGAAGGGAAAAGCGTTCAGGACCATTTGTCTTAAAATAGCTTTCCTCCCCCTTTTCAAAAGGGGCACATCTATCACCCCCTCCATTTCAAACCATCTCGTCCACAGACAATTCAGATGTTGGGGTTGAGAAAAAGCATGACTGTCATACCTACATTTAAATGATACTTTGTAAATCGGATGACTTACAATTCTACACTTCCTAGAGAATAGAAGCTGGTCCAAGTTGTCAGCTTAGTGACCATTAAAATTATACTTGATGATATCATAGGCCTTCTAAATCAGAAGTGGTAGTAAGGATTCAGTGGCATGGTTGTATTAAAAACGTTTTCCTTTCCCATGTACTTGTACTCAGATGTGAAATAACTTGTAAATATACTCAGGGTTTAAAGCTTTAAAATGAAAAATAAGTATAACTACTGAACCTATGTCAATGAATAAATAATATTTGTCCTTGGACACAACTAATGGGAAAAACCTCTATTAGTGGATGGTTTCTCAATACATTTTTACTTTTTATATCGGTTATCAAAATTTACAATGTATTTAAAGAGCTTTGACCAGCTCTAGGTTGATAACTTCATTGCGTGTCTTTAATCTAGAGGATTAATAGAGATTTTATACACACATTCCCGTTGTAAAGGAACATCATAAATCATAGAATTTGAAGCATAAAAATTATGAGCAAACTATCCTTGGAAGGGAAACGGATGGAACTATAAGTTAAAAGATTAAAATATACTATTCACTTTATTGAAGATATGAATATTAGTAAAAATCAAACCAATATCCTCTGTAGTCAGGTGTGCACAACTAAACACATTTTACTATCTTATTCTAAAATACTTTACGGTAAGCTGACAAGTGAGCGTTTTGCTATTATTTGAATTTCTGATCAAAATATGAAAGGAGGCACATCGTTTCTGAAAGTGACCAGTGTCAGGCCGGCGTGGCGGCACGCCAGTGCGATTCCAGCGCAGGGAGGCTGAGCCAGGAGCATCCGGAGGCCCAGATGAAGCCTGGGGGGCATCCGGAGGCCCAGATGAAGCCTGGGGGGCATCCGGAGGCCCAGATGAAGCCTGGGGAGGCTCCTGTCCAGGGCAGGACGCAGCCCAGCGGGTCAGCTCCAGCTCCAGCTTGCTGCTCTCCAGGGGCCCCACGAGGCCTGCGTGGCTGCCAGGGCTCAGAGGTCAGGGGTGAGGTGCTGTGTATCCTCAGAGGCTGCCTGCTGCCCCCCTCCTGCCCACCAGACGCCCTCCCCCCGCAGCGCAGGCCCCCCCCCCCCGCTTCGTTCCTGGCTCACCTGGGCTGCAGTAGGCATGGGTGTGATGGCAGGCACCGTGAGTGCTCCCCAAAGACCCAGGCTTGGAAAGCGGGGTCCCCCACCAGCCGGTGGTGCTACTGGAAGGTCCTGGAGCCCCGAGGCCTGGGGGGGGTCCGTTAGGCGTCCTGTCCCCCCTCTGGCACGCCCTCCTGCAGTGATGTTCTGCAGGCCCCAAGCCACAGGGGCTCGGCTGAATCCTTCTGGAATGCTCGGCCAACACAAATACTTCTTCCTTATCAGCTGAGTTAGCTCGGTTTTCTACCAGTGGCCAGCG
This sequence comes from Perognathus longimembris pacificus, assembly GCF_023159225.1. Taxonomy (NCBI): domain Eukaryota; kingdom Metazoa; phylum Chordata; class Mammalia; order Rodentia; family Heteromyidae; genus Perognathus; species Perognathus longimembris. Next base: position 41,941,180 of record NC_063181.1, on the reverse strand, counting down.
TGTGACGCACACCTGATCGTTCCTTCCCCATGTTTTATGCCATTCACTCCGATTCTATTCTCTCCATGTAGTTTCAGTTAGCAGAAACCAAATTAAAAAGAACAAACCTCAAAAACAGACCAAGCTGCCAGAGCCGCAGTTATAATAATAGTTAAATCAGGAAAACTGTCTTATACTCTATGTATAGCGTATCTTTTGTAGTCTTCAAATGTGATTATTAGTGAGCGCACAGCAAATGCTTCCCACCCTGTAATTATTCACCTGTGCCATTGGGGGTCCGTTACTCCCTGGAAGTAAACGATGGCGGACTATTTACACTGAGCATCTGTTACCTGCTCATTATCCAGTTTCTAAATACTTGTCCGAGTGTTCTATCCATTTGTATTTGGTTAGTTTTCTTACTACTGAGCTATGAGAGGTGTTTTTTTGTTGTTCTTGCTTTTTTTTACTCAAGGCTAGCTCTCCACCACTGGAGCCACAGCTCCATTTCAAGGGTTGGTTTTTTTTTGTGTGTGTGTGATTATTTGGAGCTAAGAGCTACGTATGCTTTCCTGTCAGAGCTGGCTTCCAACCACAATCCACAGATCTCAGCCTCTTTACTAACTTGGATTAGAGGCGTGAGCCACTGGCTTCTGACTTGAGAGTTCTTTCAATATCCGAGAGATGACTCCTTTAGAAACTGTGGCTTTTTCCTTCTGGCCCATGGCTTGCCTTTTGTTTTTTGACAGTGCCTTTAAAAGAACGAAAACTTAAAATTCTGGTGACGTTCAGTTTCTCATTGTTTTGTTTCTCTCGTATCACAGAGGAAGTGAGACCAAATTCCTTTTCTTTTATCATCTATTTTTCCACACAGGGTTTTCTCTACGTACATGTAACCATACAGAGCTACACTGCACGTGACCTGCTGTAACAAGCTCATGACACTGGGGTGCTGTTGGCCTACACCTGCAATCCTAGCTACACAGGAGGCTGAGATCTGAGAGTCATGGCTGAAGGCCAGCCTGGGAAGGAAAGGCCAGGAGATTCTTATTTCAAATTAATCACAGAAAAGGCCAGAAGTAGTTCTGTGACTCAGGTGCTAGAGCCTTGAGCAAAAGAAGCTCAGGGACGGTGTGTAAACCCAGCAGAGTCCAAGCCTCGGGATCAGCAAAAATGAAACAAAAACTTTGTAACAAGATATTCTTCACTAGGAAAAAAAAAACCAAACCAACCCAAGGTGGATTTGATCTCAAAATTAATTATTAGATGGAAGCAACCAACCAATCCACTATTTATTAAGCTTTTACTATCTACATGGCGGTGACTCTATGGGACCCAGGTATTTGGACTTTTTTACAGCTGTGCATGAGGTGTTTATGGATGAGATTCACAGCTGGGCTTCGGTGTCTTTTTACCCTTCTCCCTGTGGACGGCCCTCAGGCGATTCATCCGAGGCCTAAATAAGAAAATCGGACTGCGGGAGAAACAACTTCCTCCACCTGGTTCTGCACCATCACAGATTGTACCGCACCTCTCCTCCGCCGGGGGCCAACCGAGAGCTTTGGACTACGCGGAATGTGTGCGCATGATGCATGTTTTGATGGAGTGAACTAACGTGTAAAATCCTAAAGATGAATTTGCCGTGGACCAATGGGGAATATAGCATTTCCTACCAAGCTAAAGATTTTCTGATCTACTCATTAAAACGTGTCAAGAAACATCTACACCGATTTTTCCCCCCATTGTTTATCTGGAGATGAATCAATTTCTAAGGATTTGTTTCACGTTGCTCAACTCCACCTTCTCCCGTGGAGACACACCACCGCCATCTAGTGGCCTCTGTGATCAACTGCATGCGGGAGGCTCAGAGGCTGAGCTTTCTATCTATGTTCATGTATTGTCCTGGTTGGGCGTGGGGGGGAGGGGTGGGGAGGAGGGAGGAGGATTTACCACTCAGGGCTCCTTTCTGGTTCTGTTGATCAGAAAGGTGGGGAAATTTAGTAAAAGTAAATTGCGGAACCTTGGGAAAGCTAGATTCTATTGCCATTGTTGAGGGGGTGATGGCCCCTTGCCTCGCTCCTTACGGGGCACCATGCGTGCTGACCTTAAATTGCAACGTTACGTTTTTAAAACATGTTCTTAAGAGCTATACAGCCGGGCACTGGTGGCTCATGTGTATAATCCTAGCTACTCAGGAGGCTGAGATCTGAGGGTTGTGGTTCAAAACCAGCCCAGGCAAGAGAGTTGGTAACTTATCTCCAATTAACCACCGAAGCAAGCTGGAAGCGTAGCTGTGGTTCAAGTGGTACAGTACCTCCACCGGAAAATCTCAGGGAAGGGCCCAGACTGAGTTCAAGCCTCAGGACACACACACACACACACACTCACACACACTCACACACACAGAGGAGAAGCAAAATGAAGAGGAAGAAGGAAGAGAAAGGAGGAGGAGGAGGAGGAGGAGGAGGAGGAAGAGGAGGAGGAGGAGGAAGAGAAGGAGGAGGAGGAGCAGGAGGAGGAGGAGGAGGAGGAGACATGAGAGCAAGTGACACCCCCCACTGTGCTATTAACACTACACAGGTTTTTACACAGACCAGACTTACTGGAGCTTTCTTCGTACTGAACTGGTAGAAAATTGTGGGGAAAAATACCTCAGGAAGCGTTGTCATCTGCCCCAGCCCTCATCTGTAGAAATGACTCAACCAATAAATCTCAGACTATCCCTACAAGCTTTCAGGACCCAAACTGGTAACAATCCATGACAGCCTGTGGACCAAGACCACACCACCTCCCCGCTGGAGCTTCAAGCAGCAGCACTGGGGATGCGCGTGGCGTGGCCCTCACCCGGGTGAGGCGCATCCGGCGGAGACTTCTCTTTGCTTCGCGTGTTTGAATCTGAGGGGTCGAGTGTGTTACCTTGAACTCTTCGATGGTACGCAGTCAGCTAGTCAGATGTGACAAGCTCTCCTTTCTCTCCATGGGAGCTACTGACTAGACGCCCCGCGCACAGACAGGGCTAAGGAAGACAACAAGGCACTCCCCCGGCCTCCCAGCAGGCCTGTGCGCGTGTCTCTCTGAACACTTGTGTGTTTACACGATCGAATAACGAAACCTGGTACTTCTTTTTTCCTGGTGCCGAGCACTGGACCTCGAGCCCGGCACTCGCTGCCCAAGCACTCCACCCGGGGAAACATGTCCTAGCCTCTTTGTTTCTATTTTGTTTTGGTAACTTTGCCTAACTGGACTTGAAACTCAAGATCCTCCTGTCCCGGCCTCCTCCAGTAGCAGGGAATACAGGTCTGTAGCACGGTGTGAGCGCCTCTTTCTGACAGCTTGAATTCCTGCCTCTCCTCTTCCTCCCACACCCCTTGGCTGTACAGGAATGTCGGGGCTACGCAGCTCCCTGGGACTTCCTTTCCAGGCTACTGTGAAGGCACAATTTCCTCTCTGCATGAATTCCTGCAACAGACACCTAGCCATTCAGCCCCATCTCATCCCGCATGGACACGGAGCTGGGAAGGTGGCCTAGCGGTAGAGTGCTTGCCTAGCATGCACAGAGCCCTGGGTTTGATTCCTCAGCACCACATACACAGAAAAAGCCAGAAGTGGTGCTGTGGCTCAAGAGGTAGAGTGCTAGCCTTGATCAAAAAAGGAAGCCAGGGACAGTGCTCAGGCCCTGAGTCCAAGCTCCAGGACTGGCAAAAAAAAAAAAAAAACCCAAGCTCATCCCCGTGGATACAACCAAGCAAAACCCAAAACACAGTTAAAAAAAGAATGTCCTCAGTTCTGAACACACAGGGATGTATGTCATTATTCCTGAACAATACAGCATAGCAACTACTTTCATTGCATTTACATTATACATTAAACATTTAGAGATGATTAAAAATATATCAGAGGAACTCAGGGCTGGTGGCTCACATTTATAATCCTAGTGACTCAGGAAGCTAAGATCTGAGGATCACAGTTCAAGGCCAGCCCTAGCAAAAGAGTACTCAAGACTCCGTTATTAGTTAGCCAGCAAAATCTGGGCTGGACGTGTGGCTCAAATAGAAGGACATTAGCTGCTCAAGCAAATGGGAGGCCCTGAGTTCAAAATCTGGTGTCAGCAAAACCAGAAAAGCTTATAGGAAGATGTATGTTAATGGTATACGAATAACTATACCATTTTATATGAGATGTAAGTCATATGTGTATTATACACTATATATTATATGTATGCATAATAAATGTATATTATATATGCATAGCATGTGGATATAGTACAGATATATGATGCTATTATGAAGATCTCTTCATAATAAGACTTTCTGTCATTTTTCTCCCTAGTATTTGTTAAAGTGTGAACTTGTTTGTCCCCTGTGGGCCAGTATTACTTTCCTTCATTGGCTCCATTATAGTGAAACATTCCATGTAGAGAATAATAATAATACATAATAATAGTAATATATAATTATACAAGTACTATATATAAATAAGATTTTTATATAGGTTTTTGAGAGCGTTTGTTGCACATTGTTATGTCAAACATAGGGAAAAAACCTAAATGTGCAATAGACTGTCTACTTAAATGTATTACTGAGATCCATATATGTATATACACACAACGTGCCACGCATGCGTGTGCGTGTGTGCGCGGTGTGTATGTTGCGTCTAGGACCGTGACAAACAAAGCAACATAAAATTAAACCTCAATTGTATAGCAGTCAGGCGAATGCAAATTAAGGTGAAATGACGCTCCTCTCATAGAGAAGTCACTCCAAGGGCACGTCTAGACCGCAGTCGCCTCCGTGTGTGGAAAGGCCCCCCACGCGGGTCCCCGGGACACGCGACAGAAGCCCCCGCCGCCGGCCTGGCTGTCAACGCCCAGAGCAGGCACGCGTTCTTCCTGTCCGCCTGCTTTCTGAGGCAGCGTTTCCCCCCTTTCGATTTGTTCTCAACTTTTAATGTTCTCCGAGTTCCTGTGTCATGTAACTTTCTAAATGTCCATCAGTCATAGAACAGCCGTTACAAATGAACAGATTCCATGGACTCTGTTTTTTTCTCATTTTCATTTGCTCTCACATAACATTGTCTTCTGATGATTAATGCTGGCTCTTTCCTGGCAGCTGCTGTCCTGTTCTCTTCACTTCCCATTTGGGAGTCATTATTTTTGTTTCCTGAGACAGAGTCTTTCTTGCTTTGTATCCCAGCCTAGCCTTGAACTCACAGTCCTCCTGTTTTGTCCCGAGTGCTAAGGTATAAACCCATGCTACTCCATTGGGCTCCACTTGTTGGTTTTGGTCTTTATTTCTCATGATGATTTTCCTCCAATGTGTGATGGCCTCTGGCTGTTTATTAATATTTAAGCAAAAGACCCAACCACGAGCGTGGGTGGTCTGCCTTCTCCCTGAAGACCTTCAGTGCGGCTATCATGTTCTCCAATGCTTTGGAATTTGCCGGACATGGACGCATGGGAAGAGTGTGTGAAGGGGGTTAGATTCCCACCCTTTGGCGTGTCAATCTCCCAGTCCTCATCTCAGGCGTTCTATCCCTGAGATCAGGCAGATGGAGCCTGCCTGACTTGTCTGATGATGGTAGCCAGTTGAGTACACCCAGCCCCCTTGTCTCATTTCCCCTTCACAGAATACAGTGCCAGAAAGTTCTCTGACTGCGGGTAACCTTCAGAGCGAGAGGGAACGTCTTCCATCTGTTTTCCTTAAAACAGGCTGCTGGCCATGAAGGCCTCTGTTCTGTGCACCTGTTCTTGTTCTGTGGCCTGTGGGAATTTGGGGGGAGACAGATTCACTAACGTCTAAGTCTTTTGGCCACCAGATGGTACTGTCGTCTATGGCTTTTTGGGGCTGTGGGCTCTAAGATAAAAGATCCCATTTGTTACAGCTTCACAGGGGAAGGAACTTGGTCAATCCAAGCTCCGCACAGTTCAAACACTGCCCTCATCTGAACAAGATGCGTGTTCTCAGATATGGCCAGCAGCTTCTTTCTTAGGAACTTGTTTTCACATGAGTGTAGAAGGAGACTTTGATCATCTCTTTAGGGTCTGAACCATGAATAAATATTTCTGCCAATATATGCATGCATTTTTGTATGAAAAGTAGTGGTTTTTTTTTTTTTAAAAAAACAACACCCTGTCATTAAGGAGAGTTGTCATTATTCTAAAATTATAGACTATACTTACACAAACCTAGATGGTATAGCCTACTACTCATGTAAGCTATAACACACATGCACACACACACACACCCCACAGCTTATTGTCCCTAGGAACAAGATGAACAAAGAA
>NC_063181.1:41817418-41929918 GCF_023159225.1 Perognathus longimembris pacificus | reverse complement strand
GCACTCGCCCCCCCCCATCCCCCCAAACACGGGAGGCACAGTTCTGCCTCCAACCCAGGGCCGTGCTAATGACAGTCAGGACTCCATGGCAGAATTTCAAAAGCAGCAGGCAACAATTTAATTAGCTCCCAGTCAATAAATCTCCATAACCCCCCGCGCGGCCGGTCAGCCAGAGCCCCGTCAGCAATTACCCGCAAAGGATTCTCCACGCAGAACCGCGCTGTCGTACGTGGCAGTCCCCCCTAGAAGATTGCCCGTTCTCTGAGGCTGGCTCATGATGAAGGAGCGCGTTAAGATGCATCATAATTAATTCTGCATAATTAATTCACGCAGAAAGGATGCGCGCCCGCACGAAGACAACACACCAAGTCTCCACTGACGCGTCGTCAAAAGAGAGGAAAGTGGGCTGGGGATATAGCCTACTGGCAAGAGTGCCTGCCTCGGATACACGAGGCCCTAGGTTCGATTCCCCAGCACCACATATACAGAAAATGGCCAGAAGCGGCGCTGTGGCTCAAGTGGCAGAGTGCTAGCCTTGAGCAAAAAGAAGCCAGGGACAGTGCTCAGGCCCTGAGTCCAAGGCCCAGGACTGGCAAAAAAAAAAAAAAAAAAAAAAAAGAGAGGAAAGTCACTGTGGACCCAGTTGTACAATTTGTCTCGGAAAGCCGACTGCGCACACGCAGGGAAACTGCCCGTGGAAGTGGGAGGGGCCTCGCCGGGGACAGTCACACGGACGTTATACACAGCTACGCATCGCACAGCTCTGTCACTAGAATAGTTGCTTATAGTAAGCAGCCTTAGAATCTGCCTCCAGTCTCAATACTAATGAGAAGTTGAGCTTTGTGTCAAGGTGATTTTTAACTTTCGTGGAAATATTCTGATTTGAGAATCTGTGAGAGCTGGTTTGGGTTGTTTTTTTCTGGCTTTTATTTTGTTTGTTTTGTTTTGGCCAGTCCTGGGCCTTGGACTCAGGGCCTGAGCACTGTCCCTGGCTTCTTTTTGCTCAAGGCTAGCACTCTGCCACTTGAACCACAGCGCCGCCTCTGGCCGTTTTCTGTATATGTGGTGCTGGGGAATCGAACCCAGGGGTTCATGTATACGAGGCGCGCTCTCTTGCCACTAGGCCACATTCCCAGCCCCTCTGTGAGAGTTTTGACCAAAGATTGTATGAAGGCTGGGTGCACTGACTCATGCCTGTGATTGCAGTTTGGGAGGATCAGGGTTCAAGACCAGACTGCACAAAAAGTTTGTGATATTCCCATCTCCACACACACGCCGGTAATCCTAGCTACATGAGAGTTTTAGGTAGGAAGACCCAGTTTAAGGCAGCCTGAGCAAACAAGGGCTGAACAGTCAGAAAGATAACGAAACACAGTAACAGGGTGTGGGTTTTTTTTTTTTTTGGGGTGGGGGCAGAAGTAGAGCCCTTGTTTAGCAAGTTCGGGACCTTGAGTTCAAATACCAGTAGAGTCCAAAGCAAAACCAATGTAATGAGATAAGCCACACAAACATGTGTGTCAGCCCTCAGATTCTTTCTCCTCAAGACACACACCCCCCTTACACTCCTTTAGAGACATTACAAACCAGATCCAGGAGGGGTTTCCAGTATTTTAGGGTTTCCTGTTCACTACTGAAGTCAAAGGCAGGATTTCTTCCTACAAAGTCATAAGGAATAGTACACATTTTCAAAGGTGGTAAGCTAGTAGGGTTGTTTTCCCGTTGTTCTCCCAGGATTGATCTCATTGCCTAGGCGTTCAGGGTTTTCACTGTCTAGTCCTACAGCCTTGTTAGCTAGTGTGTCTTAGGTTTAGCTGTGCATAATGGAAAATTCCCAGGAATGTTGTTGTTGTGTGTTTGCTTGTGTTTGGTGCTAGTCCTGAGACTTGAACTCGGGCCTGGATGCTATGCCTGAGCTTTTTTGCTCAAAGTGAGCACTCTACCACTTGAGTTGCAGCTTCACTTCCAGCTCTGTGTGTGTGTGTGTGTGTGTGTGTGTGTGTGTGTGTGTGTGTAATTGGAGACAATAGTCTCACAGACTTTCCTTCCTGGGCTACCTCAGCTTTCAGCCTCCTGAGTAGCGAGAATCACAAAGTGAGCTGCCAGAGCTCGGCGCGGAATAGCTTGGTAAGCCAGGCTCGAGAGTCCGCGTCGGGAGTGAGGGGCAGGGTGGAGCACAGGCCGGAGCCTTTCCATCTGTCGCCCTCCATCCGAGACTCCACTGCGGGGTCCGGGATGGTAGGAACCATACTCCAGGGGGCAGGGCCTCTCTTCAGTGATTCCACTAGAAACAAGCGAGAATGAAGGGAATCCGGAGGCCAGAGGGGGGGAAATGGACTCCACCTCTCACCCGTGAGCAGCACATGCAAACGGTGGTGGGGAAAGCTTGGTGGCCAGATCAGTCCACAAGCTATGCAAATAGACAACCACCCTCCCCCGAGGGTCAGCAAGAATCCCACCCTGAGGACTCCACCAGCCGAGGTGAACTGAGGCTCCCGATGCCTTTTACCCAGAGAAGAAGGATCTTTCAGTGTTTTAAAGTCAGATAGAGCCTCCTCCTCCTCCTCCTCCTCCTCCTCCTCCTCCTCCTCCTCCTCCTCCTCCTCCTCCTCCTCCTCCTCCTCCTCCTCCTCCTCCTCGCCACAACACGTTCTACTCCGCCCCATCTCCAAACCAGATCAGCTTCCAGCGCGATGAGAGTCAGCCAGCCGTGTTTCCCTGCGGTGGGCAGCGCGACCGACTTGCACCGATGGCGGCCCAGCCGCGGTGGCACACGCGGGTCACCCTGGTCCTCTTTCCGGGTGTCATGCGTGACGTTCACACGGGACAGACGTGAAGGGCTCTGCAGGGGGAGGGCCCTGCTCTTCTCCTCAGGCTGGAGCTTCGTGGGCCCCTCCAGGCTTCTTCCGAGTCATGCTTTCCCCCTCGGTGGTCATTCATGATCATCTTTTATTAAATAGTGTCAACGTCAGGAGAGAATGCAGGGGAGAACCTCCGGGAATGGAATCGTTTTCTTCAAGGAGGAGGAGTGGGACTGCGAGGGAGGGCTGGGGTAGAGGCCGGCATGTTAAACAGCAGAAGCTTCGAGATGGGGAGGTGTGCTCCTTGGGTTCCAGAAGTCTGTGAACGTTCTGGGTGGGAGCTGTCAGCTCGAATCGGCTGGCAGCAACAGTTACTAAGCCAAGGTAGTCTTACGGTCAGAATTGGCATTTTTATTGACAGTTGCTAAGGGAATATATATATATATATATATATATATATATATATATATATATTTAAAGATAAGGCAGGCTGCTTCACCGGAGCTCTATTTAGATGAGCATAAGAATGTTTTTATTTGAACGCTTGATTTCCACACTACTACTGGCTGACCAGAATAGCTTTGTGTACATTGCTTTGTGGATCTGGATTGTTCTGATAAGCCAATGAGTGATGGATTCTGTTCCGTGCTTTTCCTTAAATGATCTCTAATACTTCAATTTTTCATTCCCATTGTAATTGCTTCTTCAAACGAGCATTTAAAAGAGCTTGGTTGTTCTTGAGCTTATTGAAGACAAGGCAGTAGATGGCATTCATAAAGGTCCCTAATACTAAGTATCCACAGCAAATGCACATTAGAGAGATGCCTTAAAGCCTTAGGGAAAATAGAATCAATGAAAACGGTAAGACATAAATTACTACCTCTATTGATGGTTCAAGTTGGTTGGTGAGTTGAGATGTTTCTGCTCTGGAAAATAGATTTGCTTTGCGGACAGCTTGAAAATCAAGAGTTTTGTAAGCATGGGAACCTCTATGGCTAGCAATAAAGGATTTAGGAGAAACCATGGGTTATGAATCATCATCTCATAAGCAGCAATGGTCTGCATTTAGCCATGCTTACAGTCACTTCTGAAGTAACTGAGTTTTGTAAAGTAATATTTAGGAGTGGAATGAGTCGTGAACTTTAGACAACATGTTGAGCTATTCCAGACAAGCTATCCATTTTTTTTTTTAAAGAAGGAGGATTCCAGCTCATTTACTATATAGCAAATAATACCTGGCTTTACTTTCATTTTAAAAATATTTCTCCTAATTATTATTCCAGGGCCTAATTATTATGCCAGGGCCTCAATACATGCTTACTATCTGCAGAGAAAATAAGTATCCTTGGCTGTCCTTAAGGGCTTTCCATGACAGCTCCTCCCCCACCACTCCCCCCCACCCGCCGCCTTCTTCCAGTTCTTCAATCGTTCCTTAGAAGTAGAGTAGACAGAATTCTTTATTTTGATGATGCTAGCTGTTTCTTCATTGTACCAATCAGCTTCTTCTGAAAAGAAGTATCTAGCTTTCTGGGAGCAAATTAAGTTTGAAAATGTGGCCCTGTGATGTTGATTTGAAGACAGTTCCCATTGGGAGCCTGTTTCCTTTTCCTTGTTTAACAGTCGTGCCGATGTCCTTTGCCCCCATCTTATATTTCTTTTTTTTATTTTATTTTTTATTTTATTTTTATTTTATTTTTATTTTTTTGGCCAGTCCTGGGCCTTGGACTCAGGGCCTGAGCACTGTCCCTGAGCACTGTCCCTGAGCACTGTCCCTGGCTTCTTCCTGCTCAAGGCTAGCACTCTGCCACTTGAGCCACAGCGCCGCTTCTGGCCGTTTTCTGTATATGTGGTGCTGGGGAATCGAACCTAGGGCCTCGTGTATCCGAGGCAGGCACTCTTGCCACTAGGCTATATCCCCAGCCCTCCCATCTTATATTTCTTCTCTCTTTGCAGTTCCTGCTTTTTCTCTCATTTAAAGTGATCATACTTCTATTGTTTGTTTTTCCAATCCACGAAATCCACCCCCTCCCCAATTAAAAGCTGATGGACATTCTCTGCCAACTTCCTGAATATTGTACTCTTGTTCTCCCAGTCCTTGGTGGCAGTGTAATAGTAAGATGCCAGCAGAAGTGAAAGGAAACTTGCAGAAGTGCAGTCTCCGTGCTGCATTTCATCCTCACCACGGTGCTTTTCCTTGTGTGTGAACTTGGCTGAGCAAACACCCGTGGGAGGAAAGGAAGCGGCATGCGGCTGGGGCCAGATAGTCAGAAAGTGAGTGAGGAAATCACTGCTGTGGCAAACAAGATGATTTACACCGCAAGTGCCGGTACCCACATGACACGTCTGGGAGGCCACTGTTCTGAAAGGGGAAATCGTGGGCAGAAGTCTCGGTGGTCCTGAGCATCAAGGTAGTAAGATCTTACTGGGCAGCCACGAAGCAGAGAAAGAAATGAGGACTCAGGATATAATAGCCTTATATCGCTGGACTTTATGGGATGGAGAGAGTATGAGAAGCGCATGACAGAAACTTAATTAGGGGCCACATAGAAACAGGAGACTATCAGAAGACACCTGTGATTGACATTCATTCTCTCAATTAAAATATCTAAAGTGTTATTTTAGGCCCTGAGACTCAACATAGATTAAAAAAAAATGCTTGCTTTCTTCCAGCTTGAATTCTAGACAAGAGACAAACATTAAACGTGTAATTTGCCTGTTTGCTTACTTACCATTTGTGTGAGTCCTTGGTATGACCAGGCTAGCGGCCACGCTGGCTACCTGGACAGGCCAATAGGAAGGAAGGCCTTCTGAAGAAGCGAGGCTGACTTCAGACTTCTAGAGATACATAGGTGGGGGGGGGTGGGGGGGACTCATTTCAGGTGCACAAAACTGGGGGGGAGGGGAGAAGGAAGGACTCAGCTAGGAAACCAGAAAGGCTGAAACAGGAAATGGGGGTGGGGGGGGAGAATCATTGGAGAAAAAGCTGGTGAGTTACTAGAACACGCAGACCAAAAATCGTTCTCCTTCTCCTGCAGGCAGTGGAATTGGTGTGCTCGGTGGCTTTCGGAGGAGAGCGATGTCCCCGTGCCTGCCTTGGAGGCGTGCGCCGGCCATCGCGGAGCTTCTCCCATTCACAGCCACGCTTTTCACCTCCTCACGGCATCTGGCACAGGAATGGCGCCAGAGGGGGCCGTCAGCGGGGAAGGAAGGAAGAGCCAGCCATTGCCACCATGACTTCTTCCTCTTCTTCCTTGTACTAAACCCAGAGCCTCAGGAGTGCGAGCCAAAGTATTCTGTCCCCCGAGTCATGCCCCCAGCCGCCATCATTTCTCTCTTGTGCACCCCTCTCCCGCCGCAGCCATTCCGCACGTGTCATTGCCACCCCTTGCCTTGGCTTTCGTCACCTGAGGATTCTTCACTGTTTTCTTCTTCTCTTGCTCCGCCTCGTCTGCGGAAGACAATCCCCTTTGCAGAAAAATGCACTCTTTGTGAAAGAAAGCTCATTTCTTTCTCTTAACTTTCTGGTTGATAAAAATATAGTGATGCAGTCCTTCCTTTATTCAAAAAGTATTTATTAAACATTTTCTATGTTCAAAATATTACCTTAGGTTTTGAAGGCCAAAATCACCAACAAAACCACTCCAATACCAAACAATGGTATTTTACTGCATGCCTATGCGCAGTACATATTTTGGGAGGCACTAAAAATACTAAGTTAAGAAAGAAAGTTAAGTTTCTAACGAGTCCATAATATCCCTCAAGCTTCTTTTCCTGTGTGTGTGTGTGTGTGTGTGTGTGTGTGCGCGCATGCGTGTTACTGGTACAGAGGTACATAAGGAAAGTCAATCAAAATGTTGGAAGAGATAAGATTTATGTCCTTCCATTTCCTTTCTGTACTCTGAGGTGGAGGCAGACGGCTAGGGAGCCAGGCTGCCCCGCACCTGACCCCAGACCCCCCCATCCACCCCCCCACCCCATCTCCATGCAGCTCTTCACTGGGGGGGGGCAGGAGGAGGGAGGAGGGAGGAGTGGACAGGCCCACCCCTCCTCGTAAATGTCCTATCTGTTGTGACTGGCAGGTCCATATTACCAGAAGCGGGGACAAGAGATGGGTTAATGGGAAAGCAAGCATGGCGGGCTGGGGGCCTGTCTCAAGAGACACCCGGCTTTGGCTCGCATTCGTGAGGCCCTGGGTCACATTCCTCATACAAAGAAGAAGGGGAGAAAGAACGAGAAGAGGAGGAAGAAAAGAAGGGGTGGGAGGAAGAGGAGGAGAAGACGGGTGAGGAGGAAGAGGAGAAGGAATGGACAGAGAGACAAGAAAAAACAGAAAGAAACAAGGAAGGAGTTAAGGGAGGTGTGTGGGGTTTAAGGGAGGTGTGTGGGGTTTAAGGGAGGTGTGTGGGGTTTAAGGGAGGTGTGTGGGGTTTAAGGGAGGTGTGTGGGGTTCATAGGAATTAAGATCTTGGTGGGCAATGCCGCACCGGGAATGAAAATAGCTCGCCCCAAGAACATTGCTTTATTTTCTGGGAGAAAGACCATCTCCTCACTCAGGTAACTTGATTCCCCAGCTAAAGCAGCATAGGCCGATACCTTAACCCTTGTTCTATCCTTTCTACAGGTTCTAACACTGTTGTGGGCAAAGCCGAGACAGAATGGAGATTTCTTTCTTCCCGGTCTTGGCCGAATTGCAAACGTTCCTCTCTCTCTCTATGAGTACTTGTGCGTGTTCATAGGGTCCATCCTCATCTACATTCGTGTGTCATGCATTTGTTTCTCTTAGTGAACGGGTGTTTGGACCTAGAGCCGGGCACTCTGGGCACCACGCTCCCCGGTTACCTGATCGCTTAGGGCGCCGAGAAGAAGGTCGGGCTCTGGAGAGCGCGGCGTGCCGGGCCGGGCCGGGCTGGGCCGAGCCGGGACGGGGGAGGAAAGTCTCGGTGCGCAGCGACCCCGGGGAGGACTCAGAAGGGATGAGCCACGGAGTTCACGGAACGTGGAGCGGGTCGCACGCCTCGCTCTCGCTCCCGTTTGGCTTCCTGAGGCCCCCCGAGACGCCACCCCGGGCCCCCCGAGACGCCACCCCGAGCACCCCGAGACGCCACCCCGGGCACCCCGAGACGCCACCCCCCCCCGAGACGCCACCCCGAGCCCCCCGAGACGCCACCCCGAGCCCCCCGAGACGCCACCCCGGGCCCCCCGAGACACCACCCCGGGCCCCCCGAGACGCCACCCCGAGCACCCCGAGACGCCACCCCGGGCACCCCGAGACGCCACCCCGGGCACCCCGAGACGCCACCCCGAGCCCCCCGAGACGCCACCCCGAGCCCCCCGAGACGCCACCCCGGGCACCCCGAGACGCCACCCCGAGCCCCCCGAGACGCCACCCCGGGCACCCCGAGACGCCACCCCGAGCACCCCGAGACGCCACCCCGGGCACCCCGAGACGCCACCCCGGGCACCCCGAGACGCCACCCCGAGCCCCCCGAGACGCCACCCCGGGCACCCCGAGACGCCACCCCGAGCCCCCCGAGACGCCACCCCGGGCACCCCGAGACGCCACCCCCGAGCCCCCCGAGACGCCACCCCGAGCACCCCGAGACGCCACCCCGGGCACCCCGAGACGCCACCCCGGGCCCCCCGAGACGCCACCCCGGGCCCCCCGAGACGCCACCCCGGGCCCCCCGAGACGCCACCCCGGGCACCCTGAGACGCCACCCCGGGCCCCCCGAGACGCCACCCCGGGCACCCCAAGACACCACCCCGAGCCCCCCGAGACGCCACCCCGGGCACCCCGAGACGCCACCCCGGGCACCCCGAGACGCCACCCCGAGACGCCACCCCGAGACGCCACCCCGGGCACCCCGAGACGCCACCCCGAGACGCCACCCAGGGCACCCCGAGACACCACCCCGGGCACCCCGAGACGCCACCCCGAGCACCCCGAGACACCACCCCGGGCCCCCCGAGACACCACCCCGAGACGCCACCCCGAGACGCCACCCCGGGCACCCCGAGACACCACCCCGGGCACCCCGAGACGCCACCCCGGGCCCCCCGAGACGCCACCCCGAGACGCCACCCCGGGCACCCCGAGACGCCACCCCGGGCACCCCGAGACGCCACCCCGGGCCCCCCGAGACGCCACCCCGAGACGCCACCCCGGGCCCCCCGAGACGCCACCCTGAGACGCCACCCCGAGCACCCCGAGACACCACCCCGGGCACCCTGAGACGCCACCCCGAGCACCCCGAGACGCCACCCCCGGGCACCCTGAGACGCCACCCCGAGCACCCCGAGACGCCACCCCGGGCACCCCGAGACGCCACCCCGGGCCCCCCGAGACGCCACCCCGGGCACCCCGAGACACCACCCCGAGCACCCCGAGACGCCACCCCCGAGCACCCCGAGACGCCACCCCGGGCACCCCGAGACGCCACCCCGGGCACCCCGAGACGCCACCCCGGGCCCCCCGAGACGCCACCCCGGGCCCCCCGAGACGCCACCCCGGGCACCCCGAGACGCCACCCCGGGCACCCCGAGACGCCACCCCGGGCCCCCCGAGACGCCACCCCCCGGGCCCCCCGAGTCCCGCGCGAGCCTCCTGACCGAGGGCGGCGGCTCGCACGGTCACCGCGCGCACGGCCGGCCTCCTCGCCGCCGCCCGGGGCTCCCCGCACCCCCGGGGGCTCTGGGGCTCGTGCCCCGGCTTGTGTGGGGGGGGCTCCTTTCCCAGGAGGCGCCCCCCGCCCCCCAAAGCTGGGGGCGGCGCTTAGAACACTCGCCTCGAGTCAGGGAGCCGAGGCGGGGCCTGGGCCCCGAGTTCCAGCCCCGAGATCGGCACAACCGAGAGAGGCAGGGCGGGGGCTGCGTAGACGCCCGGCCCTGCGTGCCGGTCACGGCGGCCCAGTGTGTGCGGAGCGGAGGCCCTGGCCTGGCTTGGCCGCCACAGAGGAAGGCGGGCGAGCACCTGCGGGGAGGACTCTGCGCGGGGACGGCGAGCACCTGCGGAGAGGACTCTGCGCGGGGACGGCGAGCACCTGCGGAGAGGACTCTGCGCGGGGACGGCGAGCACCTCGGAGCTGGAGGACTCTGCGCGGGGACGGCGAGCACCTCGGAGCCGGAGGACTCTGCGCGGGGACGGCGAGCACCTCGGAGCCGGAGGACTCTGCGCGGGGACGGCGAGCACCTCGGAGCTGGAGGACTCTGCGCGGGGACGGCGAGCACCTCGGAGCTGGAGGACTCTGCGCGGGGACGGCGAGCACCTCGGAGCCGGAGGACTCTGCGCGGGGACGGCGAGCACCTCGGAGCTGGAGGACTCTGCGCGGGGACGGCGAGCACCTCGGAGCTGGAGGACTCTGCGCGGGGACGGCGAGCACCTCGGAGCTGGAGGACTCTGCGCGGGGACGGCGAGCACCTCGGAGCCGGAGGACTCTGCGCCGGGACGGCGAGCACCTGCGGGGAGGACTCTGCGCGGGGACGGCGAGCACCTCGGAGCCGGAGGACTCTGCGCCGGGACGGCGAGCACCTGCGGGGAGGACTCTGCGCGGGGACGGCGAGCACCTGCGGAGAGGACTCTGCGCGGGGACGGCGAGCACCTGCGGAGAGGACTCTGCGCGGGGACGGCGAGCACCTCGGAGCCGGAGGACTCTGCGCGGGGACGGCGAGCACCTCGGAGCCGGAGGACTGTGCTCGGGGACGGCGAGCACCTCGGAGCCGGAGGACTCTGCGCGGGGACGGCGAGCACCTCGGAGCCGGAGGACTGTGCTCGGGGACGGCGAGCACCTCGGAGCCGGAGGACTGTGCTCGGGGACGGCGAGCACCTCGGAGCCGGAGGACTCTGCGCGGGGACGGCGAGCACCTCGGAGCCGGAGGACTCTGCGCGGGGGACGGCGAGCACCTCGGAGCCGGCCGCCTTTTTCTAGCCCGGCGCCCTCTTCCTGCGGTGGCTTCGGAGGGGGGGGGTGGGGGGTCTCCACTCAGGCGCTTGAAGCAGAGGGGGCCACGGGGCTCCATTCACACTCCGTCCCCCCCCCCTCCCCGCCCGGCCGGGTCCCCCCTTCCCCGCAGAGCTCGGGTGACGTCGCTGTGACAGCGGTGGACAGTCGGGGATGGCTGGAGACCGCTCCCCAGGCGCACGGAGGGGAGGACGGCGGGGAGGACGGCGGGGAGGGAGGATGGCGGGGAGGACGGAGGGGAGGACGGGGGGGAGGACGGCGGGGAGGGAGGACGGCGGGGAGGGAGGACGGAGGGGAGGACGGCGGGGAGGACGGCGGGGAGGGAGGACGGGGGGAGGACGGCGGGGAGGGAGGACGGCGGGGAGGACGACGGGGAGGACGGCGGGGAGGACGGCGGGGAGGACGGCGGGGAGGACGGCGGGAGGACGGCGGGGAGGACGGCGGGGAGGGAGGACGGCGGGGAGGACGGAAGGGAGGACGGGGGAGGACGGCGGGCGACCGGGCGGCTGGGCTCTGAATGCAGTCAGCGCGGTCGCCCAGTGCCGCCCTCTGACTCCCGGGCGATGCTGCTCAGCCCTCCTCTCTCCTGCCCTCCCCCCCCCCCGCGCCGTCCAGGGCTCCTGCCGGGGTCCCGGTGTGGACCGGTGCTCACCCTCGGGGCAGCTCCCAGCCATGCGCGCCCCATTCCCCCCCCGCCCCGACGGCGCTGGCTCCCACCGCCCCAGCAAGCTCACCCGACACCCCTCCACAATCTCCCTTCTCCCCACCGTGGGGAAACTCCTGCTCCTCCTCCCAAGCCCCAAAGCCCAGGAAGACCACCATGCCACCGAACCACCTTCTGCCTCACCCGGGAACCCCGGGCACCCCCACACCACCGAAGGATGGGCGTCCCACAGAGCTCCGGCCCCACAAGGCACTCCGTGAAGCCCCCCTCGGGGCAGCGGCCCCACGCCGCCCTGGGCCGCTGCTTTCCGGGAGATGCACACCCCTAACTCTGCTTCCCCGCGGGCCTCGCCTTCTGTCTCTCTGCGTCTTGACTTCTGAACTCTGACCTCCTGACTGTGCAGGTGTTTTAGACAGCCCCCGTGGGCCCGCGGGGAAGGGAGAGCGCGGGTGTTTGGTTTCTCCCCTGGCTCGCAGGCTTTGCTAGGGATAGATCTGTTTGCTGGAAGCAACGCTGGTTCTTGACTAGGTCCTTCAGGTTTGGCCAAGAGCTGGTAGGCAGAAATACTGGCTTCTGGTTCTAGATCATTCGCCTGGATTGCTGCTTTGTGTGGTCTGCTTTACTCAATAGAAGAGTCCTAAAGGGTGCGAGACTTACAGGGGGTGAAACTAGACATCAAAGGGCTGGATGAGACGTCAAGGTAAAAAAAATATCTGATGTTTTCCATCAGTTATTGAGGTGTCTATTGGGGTTCTGTTCCTTCTTTATATTTTGTAGGGAAATTTTATGAGCTTCACACAAGCAAATCTTGCCACTAGGGGTGATTAGCTTTCAGCCACTTAGCCTATCTGCGGCGGGCGGCAACCCCGTCCAGCGAGGAAAGGCGACCACCACACGAGGATCCTTCCCAATCACATTTTATTGAGGAGCTGCTTGGTTGAGGGAGAGCTGAAGCGAGGGGCCCCAAAAGGCCAAAAACGCCTGCTTATATACCGTTGGGTGAGCATGGGTCGTTCCCTGATTGGTCTGTGACCGGTTGCTACTAGCAGCCGCCACGGGATTGGCTGGGACTAGAACTCACTTGCGCATGCGCGGGGTTTGGGCGCGAAAGTCCACTAGGCTTTACCGTTTATGGAGTTGTTTACTGCTAAGGCTGCCAGGAAGCAGGCGCCATCTTGTAATGGCGTCGCTGCCGGCTTCCTGCACCTATCTTTCGGGTATTTTTAAATGCAATGAAATTATTGAGGTGAGTAAACTAATGACTATCAAAAACATTGCCGGGTAAGGTCTTATTAAGTATACTAACCATTGGATCTGAGCCACAGACACATAAAAAGTTTTGTGTGAACTCACAGAATAGAAAAATATCTGTGAGAAGGAAAGATGGCGCCGATAGAATAGGGAGGCACCCCGACTCGCTCCAACGGCATAGCGAGCTGGGAACTCCAACACCCAACACCCCATCAAGAACCCAGCAAAACCAGCAGCCAGACGCAGTGGAGAAACGCAGGAAAACAAAAAGGAGCAAAAAAGAAGAACCGAAAACCTACATGGAGCCGGAGATTCACCGGGGCACCCTCCCCCCACCAGCTGACCCTGGCCCAAACAGGGTCAGGCTGGGAAAGGGGAACCCGGTGATCGGCAGAGAGGCTGCCAGGAGCGCAGAATCCAGATAGCGGGAGACCCCACGGCCACAAGGCAGGGTGCGGACCAAGACACACACCGGCAGCGACGAGAAGTTCGGGTCCACACTGGGTTCGGACAAGGGAACCCAGCGCGGCAGAAATCGGGAACCAGGGAAGCCACCACGACACTTAGCCAACCTCTGGAGGGCCAACGGCTGCGCGGGACACACACACAAAGCAGCAAAAGTGAGTCCCCCATAATCCCTTCCCCCAACGGGAGAGCCAAGCCCGAAAAGAAGCTAGATCTCCCTCCCTCCCCCACCCCACTCCCGTGGGAACAAAGAACCCCCAAATCAGGCGGGGAAGCTCCTATCAGGCACTGGGAAGTCAGTTTAGCAGGGGAAGGACCCAGCAGCACCAACACCCCACAGGTTCCTGAACTGGCAGAACCGGCCCCGCCCCCTTCCCAACAGGGGCCGGGAGACGGCCGGCAGGGCAAGCCCCACCCGAGGCGCCTGGACCTTGAAGACTCTTACAACTAAAACCACAGGCGCTGGTGTGTCGGGTCTGCTTTCTCTGCTCCGGCTCAAATGCTTATTTTCTCTCTTATTACCCTCGTATCGTCCTCTCCCCTAACCCTCGGCCTGCAGGTCTGTCAGGGTGAGACGTAGGGGCGGCTCCGGCCTGGCGTGCGCGCGACCCGCGTGGCAATGTGACCGCTGTCCTACCCTGGGAGCTAACGTACATAGACCACGGAGTCGGCTTCTGAGAGCGAACTAACTTTATTGAGAGAAGGTCAAGGGGAGATGATCCCGAAGGAGGGGGTCGGCCAGGATTCCCATAGGCCAAAAGGCTGTCACTTGACCTCCAAGGGGCTGGTCACTTGACCTCCAAGGGGCTACGTCACTCTGAGCGCGCCAAACCAGGGCGGGGCTGGTAGGCGCCAGGCTGGCTGCCAGCTAAGTCGGGGGTCTATTTGCCCAACCGGTTTCTCCGGATTCCAATGTAGAGAGGATGGAAGGGCCGCATTCCCCAGCTGGGGGAGGTGCATCAAGCCCCTTCCATCAAGGCGAGAAAGATGGACCCCAACACTGGTGGGCAATACCAGCCCAGCAGGGTCACCTGAGCCTGATCACGTCCCCCCCTCACAGCGGAGGCGAGGTCTGAAGGTGCCAAGCCACACCCGGACAGTCGATCCCACTGGACCCCACACATACCGCCCCCCCCCAACGGACTCGTGGGAGGGCGCAAGCACAACCCAACAACCCAGGACTTGCTCTGGGAGGCATATCCCGCCGAAGTGCCTGTTGCAGTGGACGCACAGCGCACAGGAGGGCGGGGCCCCCGGCGACAGCGCCCGCTCTGGTAGGCGTACCCTGCACTCGTGGGCGGGGCCACAGCAGCAGCACCTGCTGCCTTAGACACGTCTACACAGGAGGGAGGGAGGAGCTACAAACCAAACCTGAGAAGCCATCCAGATCTCCAGATGCGCAAATCACAAAGAAACATAACTCAGTTCATCAAAGGGCAAGCCAACTCGCCAGCTCCAAAAAGCAGCACGACTGAAGAGGAGATGGAGACTAAAAAAGCAAATGAGGCCATGTTAACAGGAATGATTGAAAGCATCAGAAATGAAATCAGAAAACAATTCCAGGAATTTAGAGTGGAAATCTGGAAGGACACCCAGGAAGCCAAGAAAGAAATGGAAGCAAAACTGCATACAATGCAAGCCTGCATTAAAGAAATGGAAGCAAAAATGGATACAATGCAAGCTGCCTTTAAAGAAAATCTCCACATCCTGAGAATTGAAATGCATGAAAAAATAGATTTAAAATACAACTCTTTAAAGGAAGAAATCTCCACGATCAGAGCTGATATGACAACCATAAATAGCTCTCTGACATCCATAAGCTCCGCAATTGAAACCATAACACAAAGAGTAGACCATATAGAATCCAGAATCTCTTGCCTGGACGATGAAGCAGCTGACAACAACCAGAAAATGACCACACTCCAAGAAAAGGTGAAGCTTCAGGGAAGACTAATCCAGGAACTAATGGACAAAGACAAGAGATATAATCTGCGCATAATTGGAATAGAAGAAGGAGCCGAATACCAGAGCAGAGGGCTTAATCATGTTCTCAATAAAGTTATTGCAGAAAACTTCCCCAATCTCACAGGGGACCCCATCCAGGTAACCGAAGCCTATAGGACACCTGGCAGGCCAGACCCCAGGAAAACCACCCCAAGGCACATAATATTCAAGACTACAGACCTCAAGATTAAAGAGCAAATTCTGAATTCAGCCAAAGCGAAGAAGGAAACTTTTTTCAATGGGAAGAGGACTCGAATAACATCCGACTTATCCACACAAACTTACCAAGCTCGAAGTGAGTGGAAGAACACCATCCAAGTACTCCAGAATAACAATTTACAACCTCGGATCAAATATCCAGCGAAATTGGAGTTCACATTCGAAGGGAGAACCAGATCTTTCCACACCAAAGAGGAGCTAAAGGAGTATGTGAATAAAAAACCAGCCCTACAGCGAATATTAAGAGGGGAAACCCACCCAACAGAGATCGTAAAAGACACACAGACAGAATCAGAAAGAAACTTCAATAGCCAAAGTCCAGCAGAAACACAAGCTCACTAAAGACAAGAAAAAAAAAAAAAAAGAAGAAGAAAAAACAGCCCACCAAGAAAATGGAAGGAGAAAAAACACCCTTATCCTTGATCTCTTTAAATATAAATGGTTTAAACTCCCCGATAAAGAGGAGCAGACTGGCAGAATGGATTCGCAAACAAAAAGTTGACATCTGCTGTCTACAAGAGACCCACCTTACAGCAAGGGACAAAAACAGGCTTCGAGTGAAAGGATGGAGCAAGATCTACCAAGCAAATGCATCCACCAAAACGGCAGGTGTAGCCATTCTGATCTCAGACAAGCTGGACTTCTCTTTAAAGTCCACTCAAAAAGACAAAGAAGGACACTACATATTAATACAAGGAAAAATCCAGAATCAAGAAATCACGGTGATAAATGTATACTCACCAAACAAAAGAGGCCCGACATATGTCAAGCAAATTCTCAAAGAATTACAGAGCAAGATAGATGCAAACACAATCATAGTGGGTGACTTTAATACTCCTCTCTCTCCAAGAGACAGATCCAACACCCAGAGGATTAGTAAGGGAGCTGAGGACCTAAATAACACCATTTCCCAAATGGATCTAACAGACCTATATAGAACCTTTCACCCCACAGAGACCCAATACACCTTCTTTTCAGCAGCCCATGGATCATATTCCAAAATAGACCACGCCATAGCCCACACAAAGAACCTCAGCAAATACAAAAGTATTGACGTCATCCCATGTATTATATCTGATCACAGTGGATTAAAGGTAACCCTCAACAACAAAGGATACCACAGAGCCTATACACACTCTTGGAGGCTAAACCCCACGCTGCTATCCAACACTTGGGCCACAGATCAAATTAAAGATGAAATCAATGAATTCATAAGCCACAATGACAAAGAAAACACATCACAAAGAAACCTATGGGACACAGCTAAGGCAGTACTGAGGGGCAAGATCATTGCACTCAGCACCCACATTAAAAGAATGGAAGCAGAGCAGGTGAATACCCTCACGATGAAACTAAAACAACTGGAGAAACAAGAAATGACAAAATCTAAAACGACTAGGAGGGGAGAGATCACAAAGATTAAAGAAGAGATAAATCTGATTGAAAATAGAAAGACCATTCAACAAATAAATAAGACTAAAAGCTGGTTCTTTGAGAAAATAAATAAAATTGACAGACCCCTTGCAAGACTTACAAAAAAAAGAAGAGAAGAGACTCATATTTGTAAAATCAGGGACTCCACAGGAAAAATTACAACAAGTACACACAATATTCAAACAATCATAAGGAGCTATTTCCAAAACCTCTACTCAGCAAAAAACAATAATTTTACAGAAATGGATCAATTCTTAGAGAAGTACAAACTGCCCAAACTGAACGAAGAAGAAATAAATCAACTAAATAAACCAATAACTTACGGTGAGATACAGGAGGTAATCAAGAACCTCCCTACTAAGAAAAGCCCAGGCCCAGATGGATTCACCAACGAATTCTACAAAACCTTTAGTGAGGAGCTAATTCCAATACTCCTCAAACTCTTCCGCGAAATAGAAACGGAGGGAGAAATCCCAAACTCATTCTACGAAACTAATATCATACTCATTCCCAAACCAGGCAAAGATCCAACAAAAAAAGAGAACTACAGACCAATATCACTAATGAACACAGACACAAAGCTCCTCAATAAAATATTAGCTAATAGGATCCAGAAACTGATCAAGAATATCATACATCATGACCAAGTAGGCTTCATCCCTCAGTCACAAGGATGGTTCAACATCCGTAAATCAATCAACGTAATTCACCACATAAACAGAACTAAAATCAAGAATCACATTGTTATCTCAGTCGATGCCCAAAAAGCCTTTGACAAAATACAACATCCATACCTATTAAAAGCTTTGGAGAGAACAGGAATAGATGGAACATTCCTCAAAACAATAAAAGCCATATACAACAGACCAACTGCTAATATCATATTAAATGGAGAGAAACTTAAATCATTCCCCCTAAACTCAGGAACAAGACAAGGATGCCCACTCTCCCCACTTCTGTTCAACATAGTGCTGGAATCCCTAGCCATAGCAATAAGGCAAGAGGAGGACATCAAAGGGATCCACATCGGCAAGGAAGAAATCAAGTTATCCCTATTCGCAGACGACATGATCTTATATCTGATGGACCCAAAAAACTCAGTCCCCAAACTCCTACACCTAATAAACCAATTTGGCAAAGTAGCAGGATACAAAATCAACCCACAAAAGTCAGCAGCTTTTCTGTACACCAGCAATAGACAAACAGAAAAGGAAATTATGGAAACAATTCCATTTACAGTAGCCAAAAAAAGAATAAAGTACCTAGGGATCAACTTAACCAAGGACGTGATGGACCTATTCAATGAAAACTACAAAAATCTAATAAGGGAAATCAAAGAAGACACAAGGAGATGGAAAGACCTCCCATGCTCATGGGTAGGCAGAATCAATATAGTGAAAATGGCCATATTGCCCAAATTGTTATACAAATTCAATGCAATACCTATCAAAATCCCAGCCACATTCTTCACTGAAATAGAGAAACCAGTCCATAAATTCATATGGAACAGCAAAAAACCTAGAATAGGCAAAGCAATTCTAGGCAAAAAAAGCAGTGCAGGAAGTATCACAATACCTGACTTCAAGCTCTACTACAAGGCCATCATAACAAAAACAGCATGGTATTGGTATAAAAACAGATTGGAAGACCAATGGATTAGAACTGAAGACCCAGAAATAAAACCGCACTCTTACAGCCAACTGATATTCGACAAAGGAGCTAAAGACATACAATGGAATAAACATAGCCTCTTCAACTACTGGTGCTGGGAGAACTGGGCAGCCATATGCAGAAAACTCAAAGTAGACCCAAGCCTATCACCATGCACCAAGATCAACTCACAATGGATCAAGGACCTCAACATCAGACCTGAATCCTTGAAACTACTGAAGGACAGAGTAGGAAAGACACTAGAACTTATAGGCACAGGAAGGAACTTCCTGAATAGAGTCCCAGGGGCACAACAAATAGGGGAAAGACTCGACAAATGGGACTACTACAAATTAAAAAGTTTCTGCACAGCTAAGGACATAGCCACCAAAATAGAAAGACAGCCAACGATATGGGAAAGGATATTTACCAGCACAGCAACAGACAAAGGCCTGATATCGGTCATCTACAGAGAACTCAAAAAATAAGCCCCTCCAAGCCCAATAAACCTATTAGGAAATGGGCAAAAGAGCTAAAGAAAGACTTCACAAGAGAAGATATAAAAATGGCAAAGAAACATATGAGGAAATGCTCAACATCCCTGCTAGTAAAGGAAATGCAAATAAAAACAACCCTGAGATACCACCTCACCCCAGTTAGCATGGCCTATACTCTGACCTCAGGAAACAACAAATGCTGGAGGGGCTGTGGGGAAAGAGGAACCCTTCTCCATTGTTGGTGGGAGTGCAAATTAGTACAACCACTTTGGAGAACAGTATGGAGGTTTCTCAAAAAGCTCAACATAGACCTACCCTATGACCCAGCCATACCACTCCTAGGCATCTATCCTAAACAGCAAAACCCAAGATATCAAAAAGGCGGGCTGGGGATATAGCCTAGTGGCAAGAGTGCCTGCCTCGGATACACGAGGCCCTAGGTTCGATTCCCCAGCACCACATATACAGAAAACAGCCAGAAGCGGCGCTGTGGCTCAAGTGGCGGAGTGCTAGCCTTGAGCGGGAAGAAGCCAGGGACAGTGCTCAGGCCCTGAGTCCAAGGCCCAGGACTGGCCAAAAAAAAACAAAACAAAAAAACAAAAAAAAAAACAAAAAGGCATTTGTACTTCCATGTTTATCGCGGCACAATTCACAATAGCCAAAATATGGAAACAACCCAGATGCCCCTCCACAGACGAATGGATCCAAAAAATATGGTACTTATACACAATGGAATACTACATAGTGATTAGGAATGGTGAAATACTGTTATTCGCAGGGAAATGGTCAGAACTCGAACAAATAATGTTGAGTGAGACAAGCCTAGAACACAGAAAACAAAGGGGCATGATCTCCCTGATATATGACTGTTAACAAAGGGAGACGGAGAGACAGTAGAGACCAAGTCTGTGAATACTGTATATGTTCTTGATACATTGTATATTGCATATATGTCAACCTGACCTAGACAAGGGATAGAAAAACAGGTCGTAAGATATCA
Organism: Perognathus longimembris pacificus; assembly: GCF_023159225.1. NCBI lineage: Eukaryota > Metazoa > Chordata > Mammalia > Rodentia > Heteromyidae > Perognathus > Perognathus longimembris. The sequence goes on along the minus strand of NC_063181.1, from coordinate 41,909,978 downwards.
TAAGAAATGTACACACTGCCCTACTATGTAACTGCACCCTCTTTGCACAACACTTTGTAAAAAAATTTATGTCCAATTAATAAAAAAATATATATATAAAAAGAAAAATATCTGTAATTAACTATTTTTTTTGTATTTCTCACCTGACCTTTAAGGAGAAATCTTCTCTACTTCTAATCCCCAAACAGGAAGACTCGTAACTAATGATGACCTAGACTTAGCAGTCAAGTGCAGACAGGTGCAGGAACTAGATGTTTTCCTAAGGCTGAGAAATGGAAAGGGTTGAATAAGCATATTAAATTCTATAGGATCTTTGCAACGCTTGTGACATAAATAGAAACGATGCTGCTACAGAGAGCCAGCAAAGAAAGCTCTGTGGTCCTGTCAGTGTCCCTCAGATGGAGCATTTGTGTACTCTAGAAAGTTCCCTTGAGAAGATGGAGAGAGTGAGGGAAGGAATGGAACTCATAAACTGACTTAAAGAATTGAAACCCCTTCCTACAGCTACTTAAAAAATAATTTACAAGATACATAGAAAAGAGTATTTCTATGAGTCACAACGCACCATTTCCATCCAGTACTGTGATTTAGTGATAAGGACTTGTGCACAGAGCTAGTGGTTGGTTTTTTAGCAAATATTGTGTTGATATTGATATTAATTTGCACATGTGCTTCAATTGGACAGGCTTCGAGTTTGAGAATGTGCATGGTCTTGGGGCAAGATTATTTACTTCCCATCCTTGGGTGATAACCATTTTGTTGTTATCTCAAAAAAAAAATGGGAATGCTTTCAGTTATCTGAATAGCATGGTGAAGCTAGGAACTGTGACTACTGACATTCAAATCAAGAAATTTATTTGTACCTAGAAAAGAAGCAGAAAAGATTCCATAACGGATATATTTCCAATGTTTGTGGACTCTGTTTAATTTAAACCACTGAGAATAGCCAAATAGCACCGTCCATTTCCATTTCAGACGCACAGACTGAGTGGAGCCAAAAAACTGGGGAATCTAAAATGACTGTAAAACTGTTCTCATTTTTCCTAATTAACAAGTAAAACAGTCTGATCCATGAGAGGACCGAAGTCAGAGGACACTATAAGAAGTACAATTTATAGAACCCTGCGACAGTAGTAGGAAAATCAAATTAAAAGCCTGAAACAAACGAAACAAAACACCAGAGCTGAATCACTTGCCAGTCATACACTGTTTGTATGTAAAGGCTTCGCGAGGGTGGTGACTATGTTGTTTGTGGAGATCCATTTGCTTTGGCACTGAAGTAGACTAAACATGGCCCTCTGTTGATTGTCACTGTCTGGAGTGACACCAAATTCCATAGGAAGAGTTGAGACTAGTGAACTAGGTTGGCTTTGCCGGTATTGTGCCAGTGAGGGTCCACATTCATGAACTATGTTGGCTTTGCCGGTGATAAAGCATTAGCCGGGCTGGCTCTTGTAGAGATGCGTCCTTTGAGGATCTCAGGGGGAAACAAGTGTTAGCGGATGGTACATTTCCTTTATGGCCAGCAGGGGTCTACTCGCCACTACAAACGCTCCTGGCCTCCTTCTGAAAGGAGCACCTGGCCATAAGAAATCCAGGCTCGACAGGCCTGACCACACACCTCTGTTTTCATCTCTCCACGTGACTGGGGAGTTTATTAAAGTTTGAGGAGGACACTTGGGACGATGAGAGGATTTTATTTGCTATAGGTGGTCAGAATCAGGGACTGAAAAGTTCCGATGGAGTTCTTACCTACTTTTGAGCTCTGTGTCCCCTGCCTCCTAATTTTTCTTCATGGCCTTACAATTCAAAAACTACTGTTTCCTTAAAAACACTTGCCCTGAAGTGTGCCCCTAATGAAGCATTCTTACCAAAGCTGTGACCGTGTGTGTGCGTGTGTGTGCGTGTGCACTAAGGCCTGAGCTCAGGACCTCGAGCACTCAGCTTTTTCACTCGGAACTGGTGCTCTACCACTTGAGCCGTGCCTTCAGTCCCGGCTCTTTTCTGGTTAGTTGCAGATGGAATCTCTTGGGCGCTTCAGCTCAGGCGGGGTTCAAAGCGTGATCCTCAGATCTCAGCCTATTGAGTAGCTGGGATTATAGGGGCCCCCGGGCCTGGCATGAATATTCCTTTCATCTCGGACCTACACAGTTTCTTGGAGGGGCTGGAGGCGTGGCTCGGGTGGTAAAGGCTAGGCGATGAGCAAAAGTGGCAGGCACCAACTCTGAGTCCCAGTCTCAGCCCAAAACACTAAAAAAAAGGAAATAGATGTTCAGGAGCCTAAGAAGTCTTTAGAGTCATCTAACACCAGCCCACTTAAAAAAAAACTATGAGTGAAACAGGGATTTTCAGAGCCTGAGGATTGGGGCGAGCGTCTCTGCCTCTCCACTGTGAACTCGAACTTCTCTCCCTCCGAAGAACCTGGGCTCCCAGGGCTGGGCTCCAAAGCCCTAGACTCCCCTCAGGCTCCTCTCCCTGCCGAGAGACGGGAGAGGAGCCGGAAGATGAGAAAACTGCGCTCCTACGCTGAGTGAACGAGGAAGAAAGGACATTTTATCAATCAAGACGAGCCCACCCCACGGGCTAGCAGGTCCCCTCCACCCTGCCCGAATGTGCCGGGCTCCCCCAAAGCACATTAGTGAAAGGATAGGTCCCAGCCGTCCCGGGGGACCCCGCGGAGATAGTCACACAGGAAGGTTCGTAAGGAGATTTATGAGTGGGGCCGTGTCTCCCACGGGAGAGGGAGCAACATGGCGTCTGCACCTTACACTGGTGGCAGCTTCTCTGGGGCTGAAGGGGAAGCAGGTAGGTCTGAATGGTGAGTGGGAGCGGCCCAGGATGGTTCTGGGGCAGGGAGTGTGGGCAGATCTGGGGGCTAATGGGAGGAGCTGAGGGCCTAAGGCGGGGGCAATGCTAACAATTAAGGCTATGACTAATTGCATTGTATTCATCATCTCTCTAAGTTGTTCATTTCCCACCTATCTATGTATGTGTGCTGTTGTCTGTATAGTTATTACCCAGTCATGGAGTTTCCAGTGTTCAGTTTTTCACCTTTAGATATTTATTTGGTTCTTTTTCAGGTTGATCTGGTCAACATTCATGATTTCTAATTACGTTGTCCTTCTTTTGTTGGCCTGATTTAAATACACCACGCATGCTGACTGTTTCCGTTGTCTGTTGTCTCTGCCTACACGGATCTGTAGTTTCTTGCTTTGTCTCAGTCTCGTTCCTAACAGCCTTGTTCTCCTTCCTCCTGGCGAGGGAAGTGGAGTTTAAAGCGTGAGCATTCTCTCTGGGACAACGTAAACAATCCTGTCGGCTCAGAACACTGATTTTTTACATCAGATTTTAAAGCAGATTTTTTTACATCACACAGATGGTGCAAAACCTGGCCCAGGACACTGGTTAGAATGGATTTGGGGTTCAAAATTGTCACAGGGTGATTTTTCCCCTATTTTTGCCCATTCCCACTATAACTAAAACCAATGCAAGCAGATTTGCGCCGTGCCTTCCTCTCCGTGGTAAGCTCTTGTTTGGTTCAAACCAAGCCTGTGGCCAGGCGAGGGCCAGGGCTATGAAGAGCTTTCCACGTGTGACCTCCTCTCCAGCACCGGGAGCCAGGCTCCGTCACCTGATTCCCAGGTGTGTCTTGATAAGCCCCAGGCTCTACCAACATCTATCCAGAGAAACCTCCAGGGCCAGGGCCTGCCCCTTGGACTCAGAATTTGTCATTTTGTACCCTGTAGAATTCCTTATTATTCACCAGCAGAGTCACATAGTGTCTACTTATTCATCCATATACATATATATAATTTTAGATGAGTGAAAATGATTCTCCCGTGTGTGTGTGTGTGCGTGCGTGTGTGTGCGTGTGTGCGTGCGCGCGTGTGTGCATGTGTGTGCGTGTGTGCGTGCGTGTGTGTGCGTGCCCTGATGGGCTCACTCAAGGAATTTTTTCTTAAGACTTTGTAGAGCCCCACTTTGCCCGTCGAATGATTCGATTTAGCCGAGGCGTCTCCCCTTTGTAGCTCCCTATTCTGTCCTATCCCGATACTCTGGAAGCCGTCTAAGATACTTTGTCTGACTAGATGTGTGTCCCTCCCAGGAGCTGCTCCTCAGAAGAAACACGAGAACCACACGCGTCAGCGTTCTGAACTACAGAACAGCGAAGTCACTGCCGTGAGCGTGAAGTGTCGGCGAAAGGCAGGAATGGCGGCGTGGCAAGAAGAGCGCGTGTCGCTCGCGGAGATCTCTAGGCCTCGTGGAGCGCTGGGTCCTCGATGACTTTGGTCACTAAGGTCATGCCCAGCACAGGCGGCCTGGAGGATGCCTGCGGGCGGGCACGCGCCGTCGTTGGCGAGGGCAGCGCACTTTCACTCCCCGGGCTTCCAGGACAGCTGAAGTCCATAATGCTTCAGAAGTGATGGCGTGAGGCTCACGGCCCCGGTCCCGACTCTGGAGCCCCTTCCTTTCTGTTCAGTCTCCTCCTTGTCCCAGTGGTCTTCTGAAGTGGCCCCCGACAGGCTGCGCTCGCCCAGGGCACTGGGGACTTGAACAAAGCACGGCGGGAACTGTGGGTGGGCCCCGAGGGCGGAGGCAGAGCTGGGCTCCGAGACGCAGACCGCAGGCGGGGCGCTGGCTTCCTCCCGCAGGGCGGGGGCCGCGTGAGCGCTCTCCTTCAGCACCCCGTCTCCCGTCCACGGCCGTGTTCCCCGGGCCGCCCCACCCCAGCTGGGATTTTCTGACTCAAGTCGGATGTCGCACGTGGAACTGCTGTCTCCTCTTGAAGCTTTTTGGACAAGCACATGAGAACAAGAGGAAGCAAGCGGGAGACACGCAGGGACGCTCTGCAGCGAGCCAGTCGTGCTATCTACTTCTGTCCATGTCAAAGCAATGCTCGATCTTCCACGCTCTCTAGAGTCACAGGTCGTGCGGAACTGGGCTGCGAAGGATTTTGTACGCCAGGAATGCACTCATCTTTCCCCGAGATTTCTTCAGCATCCTTCTGCAGATTCACGGGGGCGCTGTCATCTCGACACACCTTCCACCATGAATATTCAGACCCAGGACATCAACGAATGCTCAAGAACTGTCTCAGATCAAATTAAGTAATCCGCGTAGACAGCCCCTGCTTTCCTAGCCGGGTTATTGAAGGTGTGCCAAGAGAACTCACTGAAATATTAAAATGTGTTCCTGCTTTCTGTCTCTCCCTGGTTTTGCTTCGCTGCTGAATGCTGACCCCTCGCCTTGGGCACTTTTTGTAGGAAAAGAAACCATACAGAATACCCCCCCCCCTTTACAATATGCTGTGTCTCAGAGTGAGAAGACACTTGGGTTTCCTTTCTGCCTCTCTCACAACTCTCTCAGCACTGAAGACAGCACTTGGGGGGCGGGGGGAGGCATTCCCTGTTGTAATTAGTCCCTGCATCTTTTTTCTTCATTTTATTCCTGTTGGTCCTGAACTTGAACCCTGGGCCTCGTGTTTTTGCTTGGCTTTTTCCAATCAAAGCCAAGACCTAAACGACACCTCTACGACTGGCTTTTTGCCAGTTAATGGAAGATAAGAGTTTCTCAGCTTTGTCTTCTGGGGCTACTTTGAAACCTTGACCCTCAGATCTCAGCCTCCTGAGTAGCTGGGAGTACAGCCCTGAGCCACCAGTGCCCAGAACCACCCGGACTTTCTAACAAAGCAGTGAAGTTACTTGGTGTGAGAATGAGAATCAGCTCACTTCTGACCACCGGCTAAGGAACAGCCCCCCCCCCCACCCCATGGGTGGCCTTCTGCTGGGTTTTGGGGGTTTGTTGTTACTGTTTGTTTTTTATTTCAAATAGGAGATAGGAGTTTTGTAACAATTGTTATAGAATTTTCTGGTGGGCCCTTCAGGATAGGCGTCTCGAGTCAGAACTGCTTAAGTCAAAATGAATTTCTTCACATGAATTTAGGGTTCCAAATGCATGCCCCCCCCCGCCCCCGGTATCTAGCACAGGGCAATGTTGTCCATTCCCAGATTCCACACACAATCCTGATCCCAAGGCCACAGAAAACGGCGGGATTCTTGAGGCAGAGCCACCTGCAGGCCACACTGATTCTATTCGCTTTTTTTTTTTAAGTCATGAGTCTTGAACTCAGGGCCTGCCCAAGCTTTTCCCCAAGGTTTTCTGCTCAGTGCTAGTGCTTTACCACTGTGAGCCCCGGCCCCGCTCCCAGGGTTCTGGTGGTTACAGAGCCTCACGGTCTTTCCTGCGCCATCCCATGCTCCTCCCATCTCAATCTCCTGAGTAGCTGGGACACAGGCAGGAACCACGGCTGCCCAACTTGATCCTCAACACACACTCCGTGAAACTGGAGAAGGGTATTCTTAGGAGAGTATCCCAAAGGCTCAATCGCCGTGGGCATGGGATCGTCTAAAATGATGCTTATCAAAATGAGCTCCAAGAAAGGGAAACAGGAGGTTGGTGATTATTTTCCTTTCTTCCCCTCTCCCCGTCACTGTCTTTGGTTTCTGTAGCTTTTGTCTTGTATATAAGTTTATCTGATTTGGAGAAGGTAGAGGAGAGCACAGAAATGGGGGGACAAAGGGTGAACAAATGCAGCAATGAGACTAGACACCATGTTGAAAATGAACTACACGACTTGTGGGGAAGGAGAGTCAGGAGGGAAAAACTGGAAAATAGGGCAGAGGTGACACTGTTCACAGAGGAATGTACTCATTACCTGACTTGTGTAGCTGTACATGGAATCATATGCAAAGTGCTGAAAGCAATTACTATATCAAAACACGTGTCCTTAAAGCAAGGCATTACTCATAGGACTTATGGTAATGATCTAAGAGACTATGGTGAGGGATCACAAAGACAAGAAATTGCCTTAGAAATGGACAAAACTGATTTTCTGAAACTGAATTTCGTGTTTTAGTAAATCTTTTTTTTTTTGGCCAGTCCTGGGGCTTGGACTCAGGGCCTGACCACTGTCCCTGGCTTCTTTTTGCTCAAGGCTAGCACTCTGCTACTTGAGTCACAGCGCCACTTCTGGCCATTTATGTATATGTGGTGCTGGGGAATCAAACCCAGGGCTTCAAGTATACGAGGCAAGCGCTCTTGCCACTAGGCCATATCCCCAGCCCTGTAGTAAATCTTTAAGATAATTGTGGAGCTTCCTGGAGCAATTTTGAATCTCAAGTTTGGTCATTGTAAGTGTTGGCATAGGGACGGGAGCTTGAATTCAGGGCCAGGGGCTGCCCCTTAGCTTTTTTGCTCAAGGCTGATGTAGTACCTCTGCAGTAATGGCTCCACCTCCAGCTTTTAGGTAGTTAATTGTATCTAAGCGTCTCACAGACTTTCCTGCCTGGGCTTCTTCAAACAATGATTCTCAGGTCTCAGTCTCCTGAGTAGCTAGGATTACAAGAGTGAGCATGGGGCACCTAATTTAAATTTGACAATGTTTGGTACTCTTTTGGTGGGTTTTGTTGTGGTTTTGATCTTGTCTTTTTCATTTACCTGAACATGAAATTTGTCATTTTTGTGGAGAAAATACTGGTGCAGTATCAACAACTTTATATAGTTTACTAGTATAAATGCGGGACTTCTGGGTAGATACTAACATACTTAACATATTCTGGGTTCATAGTTACACACATCTTTACATATGTAGCCGGAAATGTAAAGAGTTGGAAAAATGTAATTTTTCCCATCAAAGAAAAAGAAAAAAAAATCTTGAACAAAGTAGAAATCAACAACTCTCCTCAATGTCATCGAAGAATTTTTAGGACAGAGGGCTGAACTGTTGCTCCTACTCCCGGAAAGAAAGGACAGATGTGAAGAACCACAGCCACTGGGAATAGAAGCTGGGACCAAATCAGTAAGAGCATTTTAGGCAGTAATTACAAACGGCTGGAGGCTCAGGAGACCATTTTGCGATGAAAAATTCCTGGGGTCTCGGCCTTAGAGGGGGTCCTCAGTGACTCGACCCCACACTAGGAAGAACTTTACTTCCAGAAGCCGTACCAGGTTCTCCCTGTGTAGATCAGAGAAAACTCCGTTCTGCTTCTAGCAAAGACGCGTCTGCGGAAGCATTTCGGACAGGTGCTCGCGGAGGAATTTTGTCTTTTTTAAGAAGGCCTACCCTCGGGGGAAAGCGTTTAACCAGAGCCCAGCCGCCTGGAGTTTCACCAAAAGCCTGGTCCGGGACAGGAGGCGGGGGGTGGGGGGTGGTGGGCAAGGGAAATACCCAGCTGAGGCTCCCCAAAGACTCACTCGCCCATCATCCATGGTGGGGCCGGCCGTGCCTTTAGTCCCTGGTCTGCTTCACCGCACGGGAGTTGGGCCTTGTGTCTGGGTCACCCAGGAACACAGCAGAAGGAACGGCGAGCTGCAGCCCCTCCCTCAGGAGTTCCTGGGAGAAGCAGATGGCAAGCAGGAAGACACAAACACCCACCATCAAGGGCATTTTCGCCTTAACCCTCCCTCTACCGCAAGCAGCACACGCGATCCTTGCGCGGGGGCCGCTCTGCTTTTGCTGGGCCGCCAGCTGCTCGGAGAGCTGGTTTCCAGGCGAGCGTGTGCGAACCTACTGGGCGTGACTTTTTAAAATTTGCCACCGTTTGTTGATGAGCAACTCCAGTCCCGGGCTCATCGTGAGCACCGTCGTGAGGCTCGATCGTCTTGACCGAGAGACCCTGAGCTCCGGAGCCCGAGCAGACAGACGCAGGCCGAAGGATGCGGGGCTGGGCCACCGCTTAGCACGCAAGAAGACAGAGTTCTGCTGTGAGCCCTGCCCTGTCCACCGTCCGTATAGGCAGTGCATTCGGAAGACGCGCGTGAAATCGGCTCACACATTGAACAGGAAAGACTTGCGGGACCCTCGCTTCAAGTTAGGTGTACTTTTCCTCTCCCACTGTTCATGTGTATTTTTGTCATGGGTGGAAGTTCTTTGCTGTCCCTTGAATGAAAACTATATTTCCCTTTAACCCTAAGCATTTTGATGTTGTCTTTGATAGAGCCCAGGCCTATCCAATAAGCATGACTTCAAATCGAACTTAGAGTAAGCACAGCATCTTTCCGTCCTCCCTGCTGGGCGCTGAGCTTGTGAACCGGGGAAGGAGTAGGGGGCATCTTATTTCTCCAGCCTCCCCATGGTGACCCTCAGAGTTTGGCATCGGGGAAGGAGGGGGGGGCATCTTATTTCTCCAGCCTCCCCATGGTGACCCTCAGAGTTTGGCATCGGGGAAGGAGTAGGGGGGCATCTTATTTCTCCAGCCTCCCCATGGTGACCCTCAGAGTTTGGCATCGGGGAAGGAGGGGGGGGCATCTTATTTCTCCAGCCTCCCCATGGTGACCCTCAGAGTTTGGCATCGGGGAAGGAGTAGGGGGGCATCTTATTTCTCCAGCCTCCCCATGGTGACCCTCAGAGTTTGGCGTCGGGGAAGGAGGGGGGGCATCTTATTTCTCCAGCCTCCCCATGGTGACCCTCAGAGTTTGGCACGAGGCCCTGGGCGGGGGCAGTGGGTGTTTGCTCGGCTGGCAGCTGCCTTGCTCGAGCTGGCGTCCGGCTGTCCCTGTCGCCATGAGGCACCCGGAGGCTCTCTGAGCGCCCACTCCGCAGGTCCGCAGGCTTTTCTGCAGTGGCCGTCTTCGGCCTGGCAGGCCCCGTGGGATGCGGGCAGTGACTCCGCGCTGCCTTCCAGCGGCACGGCGCGTCCGTGGGGAGGGGGGCCGCGACCCCGCAGCCGGCAGGCAGCCCTGATGGAAACAGGTAGGCGGCCCGTTGGCGCGGCTTGCTAGGACCGGGTCCATGCGGTGTCAGGCGCTTCCCTCAGGACGCTGAGCCGGCTCCGCGGCAGCCGTGAGTCCCCACGCCGCCTCACCCTTCGGGAGCGCAGAGCAGACGACGCCTGCTGTCACCAGGGCCACGCCGAGCGGTCCCGGGTGCTCCCCGCGTCACCAGGGCCACGCCGAGCGGTCCCGGGTGCTCCCCGTGATTCTCTTCATCACGAGACCATCCGAACAGGTGCACAGGGCCACCAACGAGCCGTCCGTCCTTCCACAGCTAGAGACTTCAGATCTCTCCTCTGACATTCCACCATGCCACCATGACATTCCACCATGCCACCATGACATTCCACCGTGCCATGGAGACCGTCGCCCGCCAGTTGGAGATCTCAGGTTTCTCAGACCTGAGTCAAACCCAAGCCTGCTGTGGCCATTTCCACATAGTTTTTTAATGGTTCCCCCGTCTCCCCTTAGCCATACTTGATGTACGAGCCAGGCACGGATGGAACAACGTATTAGCCCAGCGATCCCCAACTACCATGGGAACCGAGCAGCCTGATCTCTGCAGGCCTTTGGCGCAGGGGGATTCTAATGAGCTTTAAATGTTCCATGGAATGAACGCCTGGCGTTTGTCTTCGCGTCTCAGGCAAACCGAGATGGGCACGGCTCCACGTTCACACCGCGTGAGCAGCCCAGACCTCATGGACCTGTGCTTCACGATCGTCCGTCCCCTGCTTCTCCACCTCCCCCCTCGACGCTCGTCCTCGAAGTCTCTCAAACTGGGGCCACCAAGCTCCTCAACAGGGCTCTTCATTTGTATTATGATGGAATTCTAAAAGAGGGAAAACTGTACACAAGGAATTAGTGCCTGCATATTCCCAGTCTCCCTATTCCCCCTCGTGCATTTTAAATGGTAAGACGGCTAGCGGATGGGAAGAGGACCAATCGTGGATGGGGATGGCCATGGTGGAGAGGCAATGACGGAGAGATTTCCCTTGAAGGAACTATGGGAGGAGAGGAGAGGTGCAGCACTTCAGTGGTGGAGACTGGGGAGAGGGAAGGGGCAAGAAGAGTTTGGGGCTGGCTGGCTGTAGGTATGAAGCACCCATTGGAAGCACGTAATTATTCTTTGCAGAAAACACAGTTTCCAGGTGCCTGCAGCAGTCTCTATTTCTTATCTTGCGGGGGAAGCTTAGCAGAGCTCGGCTTTAAGACGGTCCAGCGGTGTCCAGGCTACTTTCAACACTCCTGGATAATTGCAAGTACTGAGAAATACAAATACTCGGTGCCGTCTACGTACCTATTCACTCAGTTGTTTCTATGCAGTGCTAGGGCTGGCCCTCAGGGCACAGGTGCCGTCTCTTAGCTTGGGCCACAGCTCTACTCCCTAGATCTTGCTATTGACTGATCACACATCTCACTATGATTCAATCTATGACAATGAACAGAAGATCTATTTCTCCAAGCAGAACTATCCTCTTGGTTTGTATGATTATTTTCTTTCTCATGCTCTTAAGTGTTATTTGGGGTTAGGGCAAAACCTTTTTCTGGAGTTCTTTATCTGCTTTCATCTGAATGGCAAATCATGTTAGACTCACTCCTTACAAGCCTTCTGGAAGCAGTGTTGGGCTTACTCGGGGAGAAGGGACCCAGCCGCGGAAGGGGAAGCTGCCCAAGGGTCTGGCCCGGCTCTGGTACGCGGTCACGGGGCAGCTCCGCCTTCTCCTTCGAGGAGACGGGAGTGGCCGGTGTGTTAGCACTTCCTCCTTTCCAGTCGCCACGGTGCCTGAGTTCTGGATAACTGACAGGATGTAGAGAGTTATGAGCAAGGCTGTTTCACCAGGAGCACCTGACCTTTCCCCGGCTGCTGCTGCCATACCACTAGCACTTCTTACCAGACCGAGAGGCAGGTTTCAGGGAAGAGCTGGCACATCTGGGAGGAAATGAGGTTGTAATAATGGCGACCATGTCAAATCCACTCTTAGACAACAGGGCTTTGGAGAATCAGAGAAAGCAAGAAAGCCTAGTTTGAATGCTTAGTTATAACCTTACCTAGAAAAATATAACTGTGTATAAGCTATCCATATGTGGTTTACATATCCCTCCTGTATTACAGGATTACCAGGATTACAGGAATGGAAATACTCTTAGAAAACGCAGTCCAGACCACTGTCAATTAATGTGTTTATTTCTACAAATATTTGGATTTATTTTGCAAAACAATTCAAATATTTTTAAAAGAATAGTTCCTCTCATATTAAAAAAAAAAAAAGAAAAGAAAAACTAGGGAAGCAACTTTTCTCTGCTGGTACAGGGCGTGCATGTGCACCGAGCTGGGGCTAGCAGAGTGGCGTGCGGGCCTGGAGCCTCCTTCGCCTTCCGGAACAGCTCATTTACAACACATTCCTCCAGTCTCTAGCTGTGTTCCAGGCCCACTTTTCCAGTTTAAACTTCACAGTGTTACAGTTTGGAATTTTGAAACTTATTTGGAATAAAGCTACAGAGAGACAGGGAGAGAGGAAGGGAGAGAGAGAGAGAGAGAGAGAGAGAGAGAGAGAGAGAGAGAGAGAGAGAGAGAGAGAGAGAGAGAGAGAGAGAGAGAGAGAGAGAAACAGACAGGCACACCAGAGACACAGACTTTATCTTTGTAATAATATATCTTTTATTTTTCTTCCTTGTTTCTCTACCCTTGATATTTCCTTAGAACTATTAAATGATTTTATTTAGTCTACATACACAAGAAAATTACATACTGTGATTTACTGCTTACATTACAATGTCTAATCATTAACCAGTTTGTGAGACAGAGAAATACTGCCTATTGCTGCTGTGCAAATATCTTTGTGTTACACAAGGGACATTAAAATTGGTGTTAGAACACCAAAATTTAAATTCCTTCTGAATCTGATAGTAGGTTTGACAAATCATTTAGCCATTTTATTTGTGCTATGCGAATTTAGGATTTAAGGAAATCTACACATTTATACACAAACACCTATGTAGCTATGCACACATATTTTGTGATTATATTGTCACTCTGTCTTTGCTTCTTTGCTGTTGTCAATGAATTGACAGAGCTTGCTTTTTATTTTTGGTACTGGGGTTTGAATTCAGAGCCTTGCACTCATTTGATCTGCTCACTTGGTTGGTATTCTGTGACGTGAGCCGCACCTCCAACCTTGCTTTTATTTTGCCAGGTATATGGAGATCTCCTGAACTTTTCTGCCCTGGCTAGCTTTGAAGCGCAAACCTCTAGCTATTCAACTTTATGAGTCACTTATGCCCAGCTAAACTGATAAAACTTACATTGTTCAGAGTCTTATACAACTGAAATAGATCTTTTGAGGATATGATTTTTTTTTCATTTTGTTTTAAATTAAAGAACATTAAGCAGAAGAGATCTGTTTATGTATAAACATGTGTTCTTTTTACAAGGGATGTCGGATGCATGCTAACTCTCTTCTATGTAAAAAGATCATGTCTAAATCTCTTGAATGGCAGTTAGCTAAGATTTAGAGTCTCCTAATCTTGTATTTGATGCTAAACCAAATAGGCCCTTAGGGAAGAATTAAGAACAAGCCAGACAGTCTAAAACTCTTATTTTGTTCAACTTGAACAGTATTTCTTGCATTAGGTAATACCACACCAATTACTTTGAGTGTTGGTTGAGAAGACTGTCTATATTCAACTCCTGTAAAGTAAAATAATGTAGGGATGCAGATAGACTAATAAGATTAAATATTTTTATCGTATTATTTACTATTCTGAGTATTGCCCTGTGAGCCAAAAGGTCATTCACATGAGCAGATAAGGTCAAGCCTCAGAAAAAAACAAAACCCGACTCAAATAGCGAATCTTAACCTAAATGCCACGAACCTTTTGTGTGTGTACTCTGGAGCTTAGATGTTGGGCACAGAAACCCTCCAATGTTGTCCAAACCATAGAAATATTCATCCATAATTAGTAAGACTTCAGGAAAATAAAAACTAATGTCAACTGTAAAACCCTTGAAAGTTTCACTGCTAACTACTTTGGTCCCGATGGGTGGTCACCTAAAATATGTTTGTACTTTCATGGAAAGTAATTTTTTCCTGACTACGTTTTTCTGTTCTGGCAGAGACACAAATTTTACTTAAAGAATTAAGTCAACGTGAACGCAATGCAAATACTGCTCTATGCGGTAACTGGGTTTCTATTTAAATGAAGGTGTTTGTAGTATCGTGTCTATTACTCTCCACGTCGCCCCCGGGCTGTGGTGACCTCTCACTGCCCAGTGTCACCCCAAGTTCCTGGTACCCACAGAGCAGACACCGAGACACCGTTGACTTGTACCACATTCAGTTATGCCGTGAGAAGGAATTCTCGGCTACTGTTTAGTGCCATAAAATTGTTCGGAAATGTTACCGCTTGCACCAGGATGTCTTGAGAAGCGGCCATTTTCATTTCTTATGTGATTACTTAGGCTCTACTCAAAATAACGATCAAACCTGTGGGCGGCGATGGGAGGGAGAACGGGGAAAAGCAAAGGAAGGGGTGACACTGTCCCCAAAAGAAGTGGATTCATGGCCTGAGTTATGAAATGGTGACCCCTCTGCACAACACCTTCATAATAACAATACAACTACATTAAAAAATAACAATCAGGGCTGGGAATGCGGCCTAGTGGCAAGAGTGCTTGCCTCCTACACATGAAGCTCTCGGTTCGATTCCCCAGCACCACATATACGGAAAACGGCCAGAAGGGGCGCTGTGGCTCAGGTGGCAGAGTGCTAGCCTTGAGCGGGAAGAAGCCAGGGACAGTGCTCAGGCCCTGAGTCCAAGGCCCAGGACTGGCCAAAATAAATAAATAAATAAATAAATAACAATCATATGTCCAAGGAGTTGGACCAAGGGGAGATCTTGACTCCCAACAGGTCCACCTCTTTTCTGGATCACGGAGTCCTCAGTCTCACTGATGCAGTCTACCTGCTCCTTGTCCTTTAGTGCTAGGTCCAGGTGTGTGTGTGTGTGTGTGTGTGTGTGTGTGTGTGTGTGTGTGTTCCTCCGCCCGGGGGGAACTTTATTTTTTTATGGAAATAGAGAAAACATCTTCCCAGGCTCTGCATGAGCCCAGAGAGGCAGACACGGCCGCGGGGCAGGTGTAAGGTGGCGAGATACTCCAGATAGCGCAAACACAAGCCTGGAGAAAAAAGAAATTGAGTTCTACAGAAGAGACGGTGGAAGGACGTTCTGAAATTCTTTCCCTACGCTTACTTCTTCTAAACGTGTGTGACCATCCCTGCGGAAGGTTACTTCTGCTTTGCTGCACACAGTCCCGGCTCCTGGCTGAGCCCCAGTGGCTGCGTCTGTAAAGGGAGGTTCTAATCACATCCCTCGCACAGGGCTGCCGAAAGCCTTGCGTGAGCTCACATTTCACTGCTAGCAAAAGCACGTCCGTAGTGATTGCTATTTAAGTGTTCGCGATGAGCGTTATTGTCCTAGCTTTCGGGAAATTCACTGTCATCTCTTGAATTTTGTCAGGTCAACCAGTAGGTTCCACAGGTGACCCAACTTCCTTGTTTTTCCTGCCTCATTTTAGTTTTGTCTCCCTATTCCTCATCTCTGCTTCTATCCATCCCTTTCCTTCCTTTTCTGTGATGGGATCTTCCTATACAGCCCAGGCTGGCCCAGGCCGATCCTTCTGTCTTGACCCACTAGTGCTGGAATTACGGGTTGGACTCCCAAGCTGGCTTGACTAGCACTTTTGCTAGTATTCCTGGCCTGGCTGGTTTCTCTGGTCTTTTCATTGTTACGCTCATGCAGGCTTCCTTCACCCAGATAAAGTGAAATCGAGACCAAGCTGGCAGGCAATCGTGATTCAGGTGAGAGGCATGTAGCAAGGAGTTATCCTGAGAGTGCAGTGGAAAAGAGTTTCCAATATTTCCCATGTTCTTCCTCTAATTCAGATTCTATTCAAGCCTTTCATGATGGAAGTCATGAAACTAGTCTAGCCCCGAGTCTAACATGTCTTGCAAACGTAGTGAGTATTCCTTACCGAAAATGCTTGGAACCAGAAGTATTTCAGATTCAGATAAGATAGGTGTACATTGTGTTTAGGAATATCTGCAGGTGGCCAGGTTTCCTGTGCTTCATTCACTCCTTCCATTAAAGCGTGCGCTGTGAGCATCCAAGGTAAGCCAGGTGGTAGCCACCTGTCGAAGACAGCTTTCCTGTCACTGGGCTTTGTCCCTCCCGCTCAGCCTCGTTGTGGCAGTGATAACAAAATCTTTCAGAACATGGGACCCCCTTGCTCATGCAACCCAGCTCGCAGTCTGGGTCCTGCCAGGCTTGCCTGGCAAGGTCCAAAGTGGTCACCCCTTCTAAGGAGGGCCTGTGGAACTTCTGCACTCACTTCTGCTCCTTGAAATCATCAAAGGCTTCACCACAGAAGTGCCATTTCCCCTTCCTTACCAGAATCCAGTGTTCAAGTCCCCTATATATGCCCACCAGCACATATTAACATCTCTCTATTACTTACAATATTCAAAATAATATAAACTCTATGATAACAGTTGCTATGCTATAGTGCTTTGGGAGTGCCAACAAGAAAATGTCTGTATGTGTTCCATACAGATGCAGGTGTGTGTGTGTGTGTGTGTATGTGTGTGTGTATGTGTGTGTGTGTGTGTGTGTGTGTGTGCATAGGTCCTGGGGCTTGAACTCAAGTCCTCTGAGCTGTCCCTGAGCTTCTTTTGCTCAAGGCTAGTGTCCTAGCTCTTGAGCTCAGAGGTAATACATTGGAAATAAGTGTCTCATAGACTTTCCTGCTCTGGCTGGCTAAGCACTGTGATCCTCAGAGCTTAGCCTTCTAAATAGGTAGCATTATAGGTATAAGTCACTGGTGCCTGGCCGCAGATGCAACGTTTTCCTGTTTAAAATTCAAAGTTGGCTGAGTCTGGGGATATAGAACTAGACGGGGAGAAGGGAATTGCATTGGAGATGGGGCGGGGGGTATATGTGTTACTATAGACCAGGACCTACTCTTAAAGCTGCTCTATTCTTCTCTAAAGTGCTCGCGTTCCTCTGTTGAAAGTGCTTAGGCGCACAGTGAGAGTCATGAGAGCGTGGGGTATGTTTTCTTTGTGAGTTCTGATGTATTCTACTGAGAAACATGATCCAACAGAACTTGGGAAGGGCGAGCTCTGGGAGTCGGGGAGCCCGACCTCCACCTTTTGTCCCAGTCCACCAGTGGACATGAGTTCCTCCGGGGTGGCTCGTCGCCCCACAGAGGTGGTTTCGGGGGGCCACGGCTTCCTCCCACTCCTTCACTAGGAGCCTGCAAAGAGAAAACGCTGCCAGGAGCAACAGAAAGCGAGGCGGTGGCAGAGGGTGTTCTCAAGCTCCGCCTTCCAGCACACTTCCTCGTCCTTCTTACCCCCCCCCCCCCCCGTGGCTTTACTCACATCTACCTAGGGCTCCCCGCTTCACCTCCACCTCCACGGGGGGGGGGGGGAGGCTGTTACCCGGGAGCACTCCCTGACCGGGCAGCCCGCCACCTCCCTGCCCTGCTCGGTGTCTGGAAGAAAGCGGTTTCTCCTGGAACCTGGCAAGAGACTTCAGTATTTACCCAAGGAGGGCAGGTTTCCATAGAGCAGTGGGAGCAGCACACCCTCCCCGCCCTCCTCCCCCCCTCCCCCGCAGCCAGGCACCAGGGCGAGGGCTCTGGGGACCCACATCACAGGTGTCTAGGGTGAGGCTCAGGAGAGCGGAAGGCGGCGGTGGGAAGGGATGGGGGGGGCTCTCTCTCACTCCTGTCAGTGAGAGCTGGTCCAGCACAGCCCTCAGAGGGGCAGGAAGGGCTAGAGGGGCACAAAGGATGTAACGAAGTCTATGAATTCGGACCGCACTTGGCCTCCAACTCACTGTGGAATCAGGTGAGTCAGTGCATGACTTTGACATCCTTCAAGTTCTTACTTACACTAAACAGAGTGAACTGTACTGCCCCAACACTGACCCAAACAATACAGAAAACACATAATCACCAAAGCAGTGATACACACACACACACACACACACACACACACACACACACACACACAATTTCACAGAAGTTCAGTTATCCTAGAAAAAGTCTAGGAGAAAGCAGGTATGACGGGAGAAACGCCCCCTCTGGGTTAGGATTTCAGGTTTGAAGTTCTGCTTGGGAAGACTTAGAGATTCAGAAAGGAAATAGACAGCCTCCCCGAGGTACCATCCCAGCAGGCCCAGGGCGCGATGGGCAGGGCCAGGGGCCCAACAGAGGAGTGAGGACCATTTCTGGGCAACCTTCCCGGCTGGGGGAACTCTGTAGGTAGCTTTTTAAATAAGTTAGAGAGACATCCAAAGAGAATGATGAAAGACTAATGTGAGGTGCCTAAGAAAGAAAGAACCAGTGTCTAGAGGAGAGGGCAAATTAATGTTAAAAGTTAGGAAAACTCCTAAAGGAAGCCCCAGGACCATCTTAAAACATCACCTCCTGAAGGAAAGCTTTAGCTAGCTGCAGTGAATGTCAATAGAGAAACCAGAAGAACAGTGGTTAGAACAGAATAGACACTCTCTTGTAATGATCGCCATTGTTAATAGTGTAGGTAGAGGCTCTTAATCACCCACGTATTTAAGTAACTTTTCATCGTAAGTTAAAAGAATGGCTGCCTCTAATCTGAGAAGCCCATCTGCATAGCCCCCATGGGGGCCGAAAGCTGGCCCTGCGATTAACTACAAGCACAAGCCAAGCCGGCAGAGACGGCCCTAGGGAAGCCAAGCCGGAGAAGCAGCCTGGGACCAGGCTCTGCTAGAGCCTGCTGTGGAATCCTTTAGGCTGGGAAGACGTTCCCTGGAGCTCGGACCTTGGAGCTGGGTGTGGCTAATGTTCCGTAAATCACGGTGTCTGCTTCTTTTATGGCTGGGGTGAGCCAGTTGTCTGGGAAGTCAGATCTTAACACGCTGCCAGGTGTCTGCATGAACAATCAGATTGGGTTAACATTTGAGTGGAAAAATAAATTCCTGAGTCCTAAGCTAAGCATTAAGGTGAGCGGATGGGAAAGCAGTGACGGTAAAGCCCTTTCGCATCTGGGAGAGAGCAGAGAGTCCCCCACTGGAAAGACGGGCGCGGAAGCAGTAGTCTTTGGTTTAGGGGAATAGTCTTAGGAGAACTATAAAACAGGAAATGACATTAGCAATCACCTTCTCATGTAACCCCAGGCCCAAATTTTTCCAAAAAAAAATTATAGATGAGCAGTGATTTAAAATAAGTCTATTCATAGGCGATTACAAAGAAGTGGCACTTGAGAGAGCGGGAAGTACAAGCTGCAGATTTAATAAGGCTTTACAGAGCTCTGAGCAAGCCTTATACTTGCCTCCTCCCCCCCACCAAAAAAAAATTCCCCAAACAAAAAGACAGCTCATGGTCTGGAAATGAGACCCGGACGCTTGGATGTTTATCCACACACCTTCGCCACAGTCGCGTTTCTGGGCGCTCTACTTTTCCAGCTTCCCCCACCTGTGGACTGTAGTCCCTGGAAGAAGTCTTCATGTAAGACTTGGGGGGCCATAACGGAGGCAGAGATGGAGAAACCTCCCACGGCTGGGCCCATGCCTATCGTCCTGGCATTTGGGACAACTGAGGCAGGAGAGCAGGGGCATCCTGCGTTTAAGGCCAGCCTGGGTGACATAAATAAGACCTTGATGATTTATTTACTTATTTGGCCAGTCCTGGGGCTTGAACTCAGGGCCTGAGCACTGTCCCCGGCTTCTTTTTGCTCAAGGCTAGCACTCTGCCACCTGAGCCACAGCGCCACTTCTGGCCGTTTTCTGTATATGTGGTGCTGGGGAATCGAACCCAGGGCCTCATGTACACGAGGCGAGCGCTCTCGCCACTAGGCCATATCCCCAGCCCAATTATTTTTTTCTTACTACCGTAAATACTTCACCATACACACTACCCTGAGTTCAAGCCCCAAGACTGGCAAAAAAAAAAAAAAAAAAAAAAAAAGGAAAAAGAAAAAAGAAAGAGAGAAATCCAGGAAATGGAAACAAGAGGTTATTTTTTCTTTGTGTTTGTTTTCTTTTCCTTCTGTCTTGTTTGTTTATCTGTCTTTGGGAGGATAAAGAGGAGCACAGGGGCTGGGGATATGGCCTAGTGGCAAGAGTGCCTGCCCCATATATATGAGGCCCTGGGTTCGATTCCCCAGCACCACATATACAGAAAATGGCCAGAAGTGGCGCTGTGGCTCAAGTGGCAGAGTGCTAGCCTTGAGCAAAAAGAAGCCAGGGACAGTGCTCAGGCCCTGAGTTCAAGGCCCAGGACTGGCCAAAAAAAAAAAAAAAAAAAAGAGGAGCACAGAAATAGTGGGACAAAGGATGAACAAATGCACCAGTGATACTCATTAGATACTAGGATGAAAATGAGCTGCACAACTTGGAAGGGGACTGAAAGGGAGGGAGGGAAGGGGTGACATTGTTCAGAAAGGAATGTACTTGTTACCTGACTTATGCCACCATAGCCCCTCTGTACAACACCTTTACAATAAGCATACATAATTCTTTACATTCTCAAGTTGCAACCATGGTTCTCTCCCAAGGGAATCACCGAA
Source organism: Perognathus longimembris pacificus (assembly GCF_023159225.1). Taxonomy (NCBI): domain Eukaryota; kingdom Metazoa; phylum Chordata; class Mammalia; order Rodentia; family Heteromyidae; genus Perognathus; species Perognathus longimembris. The sequence goes on along the minus strand of NC_063181.1, from coordinate 41,889,600 downwards.
ATTCATACCCCTACCGCAGACTCAAATGTGCGAAATTAAAGTAATGGCCATATCAACACACATGGAGGAACTTGGGCTCGCCGCTGTAAGCGAGCATGCATCACGCTATAATCACTGGAAGTTAAACTAACACCTTCTCGAGAGCCAGTCATTCTACTTCTATGTATTTGCACAGATGAAGGTAAACATCTGTCTGAAACTTGTATGTTCAAGTGTTCCTAGCAATTTTACTTATATAATAACTTCCAACTAGAAGCAACTCAGATACCCAACAAAAGACGGCTAGTATTATCAATGTTTGTATAGCTAGTAAGTACATACTATTTTTATTTCAAAACATTAGAAGAAAGGATTTCAAAGGTTGTGCCACAAGAAAATAATGAATGAAGAGCTAGCTGTCTATCTTTAACTTGAGGTGCACTTGTACAATGTGTACATGTAGCAAACCTCACATGGTGTCACATTAAAAAGTAGCAAGTTTGGTGGTTTTTTAGCAGTTCTGGGATCGGAACTCAGGGCCTTAGGCTTGCGAGGCAGGCCTTCTACAACTGAGCCACACCCCTAGCTCTGTTTTGCACCAGTTAGTTTTAAGATAGGTCCAGCCTTCTGCCCAGCTGTGTGCCGGGACCAACACCCAGCTGTTTTAGGCTTCCCTTTGCAACTACGCGGCAGGTACACTCCGCCGTACTTCCTTCTGTTTCCATGGAGTCTCGCAGGCTTTTCTACCCTGAGGAGCCTGGAACTACGAACGGCCCAATCACAGCCCCCCCGTGGATAAGACGAGGGGCACGCGTCACCTCGTCCTGCTGTGGGCGGAGAAGGAATCTCACAAACTTTTCCTCCCAGGTTGGTCTCAAACCACAATCCTTCCAACCTCAGCTTCCCAAGGAGCCGGGATTACGCGCATGGGCAGGGGCTTCTGGATGCCAATGTTTTACGTATCACATGAGTTTACACTTAACTATATGTACTTTGTTTTATATATAAATAAATATATATATTCTCAAAACAGCTGTTAAGTAAAATGTTCTTTTCATTCATTGTCTACATTGCAGACTTCTAATTATCCATCAAAAGTCACTCTCAATGCTTCTCTGTGAACTTTCTTGGGTCTTCTCCTTCCCCACTATGTAAGGCAAATTCATCTTTTGCCTCTTTTATCCTGTCCTTGCACCTTAGATTCTATCTCCGTTATCGTTTATAGCTAAGTTTATGTTTATGTGCACAACCTTCTCAGCCCATCCTTGTTGCCGTTTCTCTGTAGTTATACTAAGAAGCGTTCCTAATTGATATTTCAGTGAAGGGTAAGATGGTCAGAAAGGTTTATGATAGAAAGAACATGCTGGATTGCATGGGCGGCACCTTGAGCAATCAAGTGGAAAGGTGTTCCAGTCTTGCAGAGTAAATCACACGAGCTATTCATCCGGACATAAACTTATCCCTGGCCTGGGAGAAAGAAGAGGGGGCCACGCAGTTCCGTTAGCACCCTAATAAAGGGAAGGCTGAGGAGAAGGAGAGCTTGCCTTGGACTTGGTTTTTGTGTGATTAACTCATTAATCACACAAAAAATACTGGTTTTCTCACCTGAGTCCAATCTGAAAACTAAAGGCTCCCAGTTACTAGCTAGGACTTGTAGCGGGAATATTTCAATCCAAAATCTTTTCCTCCCCTTATACTGAATCTTTTAAGTCTTTCTGGAAAACCCAATTATATTATTTTAACCTCTCTCAATAAAACACAGATCTAATGAACTTTATAAAAGTCAAAATATAGGACCAGACTGCTCTTCACTCCGCACGCAGGTCCACTTCATGGAGGTGGGTTCCCTTTTTTGGGGGGTGGGGTGGATGCAGCTTGAACTCAGGACCTACGCGCTGTCCTTGAGCTTTTCTGCTCAACACTAGTGCTTTAAGCCACAGTTCCACTTCTGGCTTTTGGGGAGCTAATTGGTGATAAGAGAGTCTCATGAACTTCCTTCCCTGGACTGGCTTCGAACTGTGACCCTCAAATCTCAGCCTTCTGAGTTGCTAGGATTATAGGTGTGAGTCCGGGCTAGTTTCCTCAGTTTTAGAATGGGAAAAGCAAGATTCACTTCCATGAAATGCAGCATGAAAATCCTTCTAAAACCAAGGCATGACTCGGAGTTTCCAGTCCTAGAGATGAAAACATACAGCCACAGGAATGCTCATGCGTGGATGCTCACAGATGTTTCCATCATGAGAGTCAAACCACGCGCATCTCTGTCACTAACGATGCTGGGCAGGTGGAACCTGCCACGGTGGGAGTCTCACCTGGGCGTCAAAGGCACTCGGGAGATTGTGACCTGCACTAGCATTTCTACCAATCAAAACGCGGTGACTAAACATACCACCTAGGGGGCCCATTGCAGCCCAGTGGCTGACAACGGACAAACATAGGTTTTTTTTTTTTTTTGGCCAGTCCTGGGCCTTGGACTTAGGGCCCGAGCACCGTCCCTGGCTTCTTCCCGCTCAAGGCTAGCACTCTGCCACTTGAGCCACAGCGCCGCTTCTGGCCGTTTTCTGTATATGTGGTGCTGGGGAATCGAACCTAGGGCCTCGTGTATCCGAGGCAGGCACTCTTGCCACTAGGCTATATCCCCAGCCCCAAACATAGGTTTTTTGACTAAGGGTTTTTAACTTCTGTCATTTGGCGAGTTTTTGAATGTAGCCAAATTTCCTGAGCAGGTCTCTGAACTCGAGAACTTCTTTTCCGGGAGAAGGAAAGGGGCTTGAACTCAGGGCCTCAGCCTCCTGCTTAGGTGGTATTTTTTGCTCAAAGCTCACACTATTACTTGAGCAACATCTCTATTTCCTGCGTTTTGCTGACTAATTGGAAATAAGAGTCTCACGGACTTTTCTGCCCTAGCTGGACTTGAAACTTGATCTGCATATCTCAGTCTCCTAAGTAGCTAGGATTGCCACTGGTACCCAACTGTGTGTGTGTGTGTGTGTGTGTGTGTGGTGTGTGTGTGTGTGTATGTGTATATACTGGGCTTGCACTCAGGGCCTGGGCTCTGTCCTTGAACTGTTGTGCTCAGGTCTAGCACTCTACTACTTGAGCCACATCTCCACTTAGGGATTTTTTGGTGGTTAACTGGAGATAAGAATTGTTATGTGGGAATTTGATTGCAAGGAACAGAGAAGCCACGTTTTGAGAGGTTGGCTGGAGAGTGTTTATTAGAAAGCTGGAGACTGAAATCAGACTGGTGTCCGAGGGGCCTAAGCAGGGTCAGGGTTAGGGGTGGTGTCACAGGGAGAGCTAAGTCTCCCAGTGGATGGCGTAGATGGGCGGGCCCAGGGATCTACTGTCCATGTCCCTGGCCCATATGCTCTAGCAATTCAGGTGCCTATTACCTGGGGATGGGGGTGGGGAAGTAGAACTTCACTGCTAGAGTTTTCAGAAAGCCCCCCGCCCCCATCCACCACAATGCTAAGATGGCACCCCTTAGACCTAGTAGCCACATTTCAGTTTCATAGACTTTCCTCCCTTGGCTGGCTTACAGCCACACACCTCAGATCTCGGCCTCCAGAGTAGCTAGCTGTAGAGCAGGTGTATGCCACAGGCACCCAATTGGGCTAAGAGCTTTTCACCTAATTTTAGCTTCCCTCAAGACCTCAGATTTCCCCAAGAACGGGCATGGTTAACTAACTTAGCGCGCAGCCTCTGCGGAGGTTTTGAAGATCCGCACCTCGTTCCTGGGTGTCTCCGTACAGGGCTGGAGATCGCTGGCTCTCGTGGAAGGCTCGGGGAAGGCCCGTCTTCCTGTCTTCATTTCCTCCCGCCTTTCAGAAAGATGTGTGCAGGGAAGACATGGCACCCTCAAATCTACCCCACTGCAGCCGGACAAAGTCTGGTTCAGGCCGTCCCATCTCCACTACCCCTGCTCCGGATGCAGAGAAAATTGCCCTTGTCTGCCAACACAAACACTTCCTCCTCTGGGAGGCCTGCTGAGTGACAGACGTCTCTCCCCCAGAGAGCTATTTGTTGGGAGGCTGGGGGACAAGGAGGAAGCTGGTCTGCCAAGATGCTGTGCGGTCACATTGCTCCTTCCTGCAATGCGATTCTCAGGACTCTGGGCAGAAGCGATTGCCCTGGCGCTTTCAAAGCAAACTTCCTTCAGAAACCCACTTCTTCCTGGCAGAGCTCTGACATGCCGTTATTAGGCCCGATGAAATGATCTGCCTGGGGTGTAGCTCACTGGGACAGACCTACGAATGAGTAACGGCAGAGAAATCAGCCCGAGGCCTGGAGGAGGCCGACCGAAGCCCTCCGGAATCCTGGGGTTCGTGAAGTTCTTGTGTCCTTCGTCCTGGAAAGACAGAAATTATTTTGGCAAACTGGATTCTTGCTGCCAACACAGAGCAGTAGGAAGTAGGAAACAAAGCACTATGCGCCACTGCCAAGACACAGAAGTGGATCATTTAAACTGGGTCCACACTGGGAAAAGCTCAGAGAACATACCTTTATGAATGGAACATTCTCCTGGACTTGAGAGACTGGCTCCTTTGAAGTCACGGACGACATGGAGATGACTGACATCTGTCCAGCAGGCCTTTGGGCTCCAAGTCCTACACCCTAAGCCCCGTGCAGGAGACTGCGGTGTTGTGACAGCTGTATTAAAGTGTTGGGGCTGCTCCCTAGGCTGACGGCTTGCTAACACTCAGACTTCCGAAGGAAAATCTCACCGTGCAGAAAGACGGAGAAGCAGCTGAGGCGCGGGGAAACGCTTCCTGTCTCCCCGCCCAGGTGTGAAGAGGGCAGGGTTTCCTTTCCAGAGGTCTGGTAAGTCCACTGCCCGCGCGCACTGTCTGCCCGTCGGGGGCTGGGCATGTTGACAGGTGGGGGGGACGCGGCAGCTTGGGGAGCTGACGGGCCGCAGGGCATGCTGGTCTGAGTCCGGATGACCCCGAGCCTTGCTTGACACCCCAAGTGGGAGGCGCAGAGCCTGAGCTGGGGCGCAGTCGGGGCTGGGCTGGGCGGGCGCTCTGAACATGTCCCCCGTGTGATCTGACAAGACAACACGACGGCTTTCGAGCTGCGGGCCAGCAGCAAGGCGGGGCCCTGGCTTAGAAGGAGCGGAACCTCTGAGAGAGAAGGTTCTCACTCCGGGGTACGGAAGGGGCATCCTCACGCTAGCAGCGCACTTAGAGAAACCCCAACATGGTTCCAATAGTGATTATGAAGTGCCAGACTTTGAAGTCAGGCCCAACTTTACCACGTGAACCCCACTTTACCACGTGAACCTGGGATAAGCAGGCCCTGTGAGCAGACCCAGGACAAGCCCATGAGGGCCCAGTCGGTCTAGAACTCTAACCGCTGGGAATGCTTAACTCTGACCACCCCTGGGGTGCCTCGAACCCTGAGCCAATCAGATTTGTACCTGTGTCCTAATCTTGCTTGCTTGAACACCTGATGGTTGTAACTTTGTTTTTTGCCTTTATAAGCCCTGTGTAATCACAGCTCGAGGCTCCCTCCTAACCTCCGCTGTGTCGGTGGGTAGGACGAGGCCCGAGTTGCAGCTCGCTTGAATAAAGCCTTGCCTTGCTTTTGCATTTCAGAATGTCTGAGTCTCGGTGGTCTTCTTGGTGGTGGTTTCGCGACTTGGCACAACATTTGGGGTTTCGTCCGAGATGGCCCCAGAGACCCCCGAGACCCCAGACTCCGAAGGTAAGAAAACAGTGCTGTTCATTTGTCTTGTAATGTGTCTGTTTGTCTGTTTTGCTTTTGCTTATTTCTTGAAGGGGTTGTCGAAGCAGACGCGCTTACTCGGCAATCCTGGGGAGACTGGGGGATGCCCCAGGCTCCCTACCTTTGAAGGGGGACCTCTGCAGCCCCGCTTTCAACTTGAGTCCACTCCTTCTGCACCCTTGCAGGAGGTTGTGCAGGCCAACTTGGGAGATCTCCAGTTTTTCTTTTTCTTGTTCTTGTTCTTGCCTGTGTTTTCCTCCTTCTGTACTGTTATAGTTGTTTTGTTTTCTGTAGCCTTTGGACTGAACATCTGATCAGAGCTATGGGTAACGTTCCATCATGGGAACCTCCATCTAGCCCTCTAGACTTGATCCTAGCTCACTAGAGGGAGGTTAAGGAGATAGCTCAAAACCAGAGTGTGAACATGTTCAAGACTGCAGTATGATGCAAAACTAAGTTTAAATTCAAATGGTCATCAGGTTTGGGCATTACCAAATGCTTTAAAGGATGATTGCATTGTTTTAAAGAGGAACTATAGTTTAAAAAAATGCTTAATCAGAGCTAAGTGTCAGAAATTTGGATTTAAAAGGATATATATAGTAAACTAATGGGGATAGAAGTAAACTCTCATTAACTCTATGTATGGAGGAAGAAATGGCAAAATGGGCCAATGTTTCTCACTAATATATTGGAAAGCTGAATGGATAAGTATTTCTAATTGTAATTCTTGCATTAAGGAAAAATTGTCATTTGAGTTCAAAGGTCTTCATGCCATGCAGTAACTGGGACTGAAGAAAAAAAAAAAAAAGAGGCTCTTTTGAAACAAGCAGCCCATAGGCAAAGGGCGGCACCTAGTTTCAGAATGCCTGTAAGCTTCAGTTTTTCCAATGCAGATAAAAGCTAAAATGTTGTGTTAAGTGTTAAAAAGGCTTTGGAAATCAAGAATACATTTCTAGATAAGAATTTTTTTTTTTTTTTTTTTTTTTGGCCAGTCCTGGGCCTTGGACTCAGGGCCTGAGCACTGTCCCTGGCTTCTTCCCGCTCAAGGCTAGCACTCTGCCACTTGAGCCACAGCGCCGCTTCTGGCCGTTTTTTTTTTCTGTATATGTGGTGCTGGGGAATCGAACCTAGGGCCTCGTGTATCCGAGGCAGGCACTCTTGCCACTAGGCTATATCCCCAGCCCTAGATAAGAAATTTGGAAGTAAAATTGTCCTAAATAATTATTGCAAAGTGAAAAAAGGAGAATTATGGCCACCAAAATGTTTAATTGCCATTCCAGCTTCTTCTTTTTTTTTTTTTTTGGCCAGTCCTGGGGCTTGGACTCAGGGCCTGAGCACTGTCCCTGGCTTCTTTTTGCTCAAGGCTAGCACTCTGCCGCTTGAGCCACAGTGCCACTTCTGGCCATTTTCTGTATATGCGGTGCTGAGGAATCGAACCCAGGGCCTCATGTGTACGAGGCAAGTGCTCTTGCCACTAGGCCATATCCCCAGCCCTCATTCCAGCTTCTTTTTTTTTTTTTTTTGCTAGTCCTGGGCCTTGGACTCAGGGCCTGAGCACTGTCCCTGGCTTCTTCCCGCTCAAGGCTAGCACTCCACCACTTGAGCCACAGCGCTGCTTCTGGCCATTTTCTGTATACGTGGTGCTGGGGAATCGAACCTAGGGCCTCGTGTATCCGAGGCAGGCACTCTTGCCACTAGGCTATATCCCCAGCCCCGTCATTCCAGCTTCTTTATAGGTTTTTTTGTAGCAGTTTCCAGCAGGCCCTCAGAGAAGCACAGGTGATTCCTACAAGTTTGTCAAGATCTAATATTGGCCCTTAATAAGTTCCAGGTAAGAGAGCATGCTTAAAAACTACTTCGGTGTGGACCACCTTGTTGCTTTTAATTGGAGTAAAGTGGACTCTTGTAAGACTCACTGATCTGAAATCTGTGGTTCGAAGCCAGCCCGGGCAGAGAAAGGTCCCTGTGTCTAATCAGCCAGCAGAGTGCTGGGAACGGAGTTGTGTGGAGCGCAAAGTGGTAGGGTGCTAATCTTGAGCTGGAGAGCTGGGGGACAGTGCTCAGGCCCTGAGTCCAAGTCCAGTGGAAAGTCACTCCTCCTGGGACAAAAGTGATGGAGCATCCAGAGTCAGTAAGCCACTGCTTGGATGGCAGAGATGGTGTCAGATCCTAGAGTCACTCCTGTTTGGCCTTTCAAAAGTTAATCAAAGCTGGGAAGTCCTAGAAGAATAGTTTGTAAGCATGCCTGTCCAATGCCCATGTCTGTCTACTGGGCAGGAACTTGCCAGTCATCTGTGATAGTGGGTAGTAAGGGTAAGTTTGTCAAATGAGAGGACAGTTTAAAATCCCAACCCCCAGCATCTACTCAAAGCCCTGACTGGCAGTGAGAATTTTAAGCTGATACATCTGTTCAGGAAAGAGACCTGAGATTGTGTTCTTACTGAGATCTGTTAAGTCATCAGAGATCAGTTCCCCAGCCAGTCAGGGAATAGCCGCTGCACTGGGGACGGATTGGAAATTGCCTTGTGCTTATAGACCCCAGAGTTCAGGACAGGTAGAGAGAATGAATCGGACTCTAAAAGAGACCTTAACTAAATTGGCCTTAGAGACTGGCGCAGACTGGGTGTCATTCCTTCCTTTTGCTTTGCTTAGAGGAAGAAATTCTCCCTATCAGCTTGGCTTTAAGCCTTCAGATTGAATTGCTTGCTGATTTGGATGATGCTGAATTTTTGTGTAAACTCGATTGCAGCTCGTGCACAAGAATATGTGACCCCTACTTAAGGCATTATATGATTCTGCTTCTGTCCCTAGCCCCTATTTATTCAGACCAGGGGACTGGGTGTTCGTCCGAAGGCATAACCCCAAATCCTTAGAACCACGGTGGAAGGGACCCTAGACGGCATCGCCACGTGGGTTCATTGCTTCCATGCCAGGCCAGCTGACCCCTTTGCCCTGGACGACGACTACCGTGATGGAACATGGGAGGTCTCCAAGCACCCGACTCAGCTGCTTCGCCTTCGCCTCAAGAAAAGAAAGTTAAACTGAACATTGTTATAATTTTCTTTTTGCCTTCTTTCCTTACTACCCTGGCTAGTGTTGATGTTATTTTGGCAGCTCACTCCAAAGGGAGGTGACCCCCTTATTTTAGGTAGTTTTGGGCTTGCTCAGGAATACGGGTATAGCCACCCGACCCTTAGAGCACAGCTGAGAAGTTTATGTACTATTTTGTTGCTTACATTTGGATACTAAACACTATACAGCTAATGGTAAGTCTAAATAGCTGAAAGTTAATTTTCAGTTTGCAGTAGTCCTGCAGTCCCTTGGTAAAGTAGACTAAGGTTATAGGTTCCTGGCTAGGTAAGGTCAACGCCCCTGAGTCAGCCTGAAGAAGTTACAGAAGATGGATGATCTTCACCCATCAGCCCCCCTTTAAAACCGAGGGGCCAGAGTTATTTTCGGATACTACTTTGGGCCCTACTGGCCCATGCCTTATCTCTATTTCATCCCCTAGACATGCAAGCCATTGAAATGGACAGAATGGAGCCATGATTGGCTCCCAAGGTACCAAAAAGAAATAGGGGGAAATGAAGTGCCAGACTTTGAAGTCAGGTCCCACTTTACCACGTGAACCCCACTTTACCACGTGAACCCTACTTTACCATGTGAACCTGAGATAAGCAGGCCCTGTGAGCAGACCCAGGACAAGCCCATTAGGGCCCAGTCGGTCTAGAACTCTAACCGCTGGGAATGCTTAACTCTGACCACCCCTAGAATGCCTGGAACCCTGAGCCAATCAGATTTGTACCTGTGTCCTAATCTTGCTTGCTTGAACACCTGATTGTTGTAACTTTGTTCTTTGCCTTTATAAGCCCTGTGTAATCGCAGCTCGGGGCTCCCTCCTAACCTCCGCTGTGTCGGTGGGTAGGACGAGGCCCGAGTTGCAGCTCGCTTAAATAAAGCCTTCCCTTGCTTTTGCATTTCGGAATGTCTGAGTCTCAGTGGCCTTCTTGGTGGTCGTTTCGCGAGTTGGCACAACAATTAGTTACATTGCTTTCCTCTATTTAGCTCATCGCTAGCATTGAAGAGGGGAGAGAGCATCTTCCTAAAATGACTCAGAAGATATAAAATGTTCTACCTTTTCCGTTCTGGTACTGAGGCTTGGTACTTGGGGTCTTAGTGCTGTGTTATCTTTGTCGATCAAGGCTGGCACTCTCTACCACTTGAGCCACACTAGCACTTTTCGATGTTAACAATCGAGCACTGTGCAGTGACCCTCCCAGTGAAGCTGCTTAGGATGGGAACCATAAACGCCAGCATTGTGTGGGAAGGGCAGAGGCCCCCCGGGGGGGTCCAGCCTCATCCCTTAGGAACAATGCTGAACACATGGGGTCTGAATACAGAAAGCCTTGGTTCTGGGCCGAGTCTTGCCACTCACGAGTCACGAGAACTCTCTAGCATGTCCCTTAGTCTCTGGGAGGCATATTGTCGAGTTCTAACGGAGGTTTGTTGGACGACTTTTGAGGCCTATAGGAAAACACGTTGCCAGCTATGAAGCCGGTCTACCTTCTAACTGGACAGAAAGGTACATTCTTGCCTTTGTCACCTGCTATTTCTGTTTGCTGTCCATCTACATCCCCAGTGCTATGGAAATGCCTCCTTCCCGGCAATGAGAAAACTAGGATTATGCTCCAAATGTGCCCGGTGTTTGTTTTCCTGCCATTCTCACCAACTAGGCCTGCCACCCGGTCAGCCTTGTGCCTGATCTCACCTTTTTCAAGTTTTCTCTGTAACAGGCTAACAGCCCTCGCTCAGGACGCCGCCTGGGGGCACGTCAAGGTACTGCAGGCCACCGGACACTGCCCTTCCCTGCCCAGCCCGGACCTGCACCCTGAAGACCCCAGCCCCAGTGACCCCTCGACGCCTCCATGTCCACAGGAAGTAGCCGGGAAAGACCACAACGTCCCTCAACCTTTCATACTCCTTCAGGGAGTCTGCCTTGTTCTCCTCCTTGCTCCCCTCATGGCCCATTCTTCCTATGTAGCCAAAGATGGATATGAAGGATTGATTCCCCATTGCCCGTACAGACACCAGGCAGGAGCCTCCACGTGGGAACTGCTTGGCTATGCAGGCCGACAGCTCACCCAGGCCCAGCTGAACACAACCCTTTGTGGGCCAGACGGAAAAGCCCCAACTTCCTAGCCCGAGTGGTGCTTCCAATAACCTGCCTCGTGGCTCAGACCCCATGTGAGCCTGGTCCCAAAGCCACCTCGCACAACCTCCAATCCCGCAGGAAGGTCTGCGCCTTCGCTCTTCCTCAATAGTCTTCGCCTGTCGAGGATCCAGGCCATCTCCTAGTCCGTTCTCCTCCGCTTTCCCAACATAGACAACATAACCAAGTAGTTTAGGATGTGATTGCTGCTCTCACGCAGAGAATCTACTTCATGAGAAAGGATGTGCTTCTACAACAGAAAAAAGGACGTCTCCCAGGTCAAGAATGATTCAGAAAAACGTGAGCAAGCGCAGAAGAGGAAGGGACCTTGGTTCCCACGAGCTAGGGAATGATTCGAACTGGCCCTCAGCGGATTGCCAAGACGTCGGGGTTATTCAGTAACCATTTGTTCACGCATGGCATCACGGTGCATCTCAGAGAACAAAAGGCTTGCAGCCTATATTCTTCTAGTTTTAAGTTTGCCCTTCTCCATCAGGTTACCTTTCTAGATCTTCCTTTTATCTTAAATGGGAGCTTGTCTGTTTAGATTGCTGCCTCTATCCGGATAGGTTGTGAGGAAGTAAAATGATATTCTAAATGCTAAGACTTCTGAAAAAGAGAAGCCAGGCGAACAAAGAGACTTTTACTATGTGATTCATATTTTTACAATATTTTCATCAGGTACCAAACTAAAACCTGTTCACGCAACTCAGGCGTCTATGAATGATAGAGCTCCGGTATTAATGGATCCCTTTCAGGGTGCACAGACCGCAAGGGCATGCTAGACGCACCCACAAATGACCCAGATGCCTGCTTCTGTCTGCTAAGCGGAGTGGGATCCGTCTCCAGACACAGTCAGCACGCGGAGCCTGGCTGAGGCTGCGTCTCCGGCCTTGGCTTCTCACTCGGGAATATTAAGTGTCTCCATCCGCCATCCTTTCTTTCTCCTTACGGTAAGTTGAGAATTGCCACAAAGAAGCAATTCCAGACCCCAGGGCCTGTCCCTTGGAATGTGATAATCCCCCCCCCCCCCAGCAGAGCAGCAACCCCGGGCCCAGGCCCTGGTGCAACGCTCTTTTAGAGGAGCGCTTGGCAGCTGGGTGGGTAGAAATGGTGACCCCCTGAAAGAACGCAAGGGCTGCCACCCGCACTCAACAATGCCTTTGGCTTTCCTTCTTCCGTCTCCAGTGAGCCACTGCCTTTCCAGGGCTGGAACAAAGGGGACGGCGGGGTGAGAAGCCACCGCCAGGCAGCTGCCCCACCCCCCTCACCCCCTGGCACGCAGAACAAGAGCCGCTGTCAAATGCTTGCTTCACAGCTGTGAGCTGCCAACTCGGGCGGGCTGAGGAGGGCTCTGCCCGGGCCTCGGGCCTCGAAGGACTCTGCCCCTGCCTCCATTCCCTCCCCAAGGAGCCCCCCCCACCCCGCCTCCAGCCAGCCTGCACTCCATCCACTGGCCGGCAGGTGCTCCAGGCAGCGCGGGACTCCCGTCAGTCAGATCGCGCCAAGAGCAACAGCACCAGACTTCTCTAAGAGTTAACTCCAGCTCCACAAGTGACTTGAGTGCGTGAAGTTATTATTGCTTACACTGTAACTCTCTAAAGTTATGGGAAGACTTGACCATAGAGAAACCACCAAAAAAAAAAAAAAAAAAAAACTAGCACAGAGGATCACACAACCTCACTCGTCCTTAAACACTATTCTGGAAGATCGTCCTGGAGTATTTCCCTCACAGTCACCAGGGTGCTTATCACAAAAGATCAAGGCCAAGTTTGTGCAGAAAGACTTGACGTTCACGTGCCAGTTCTAGCGGCCTCTTTCCAGGCCTTTGCCTGCGGGGAAGCTCGATCACTGAACTTAGGGGCTGGCGACCGAGGCCGACTGTGGTTTGCGGCAAACCTCAAAATTTCCACATTGGAAGGAGGGAAGGAAATCTATTCCTCAGTGGAAATGCAATGAGTTTTCCTGAGACCTAAACCAAGGGCAATACCAGTAAAGATCGGATGAGCTGGCACTGTCTGAGCAGGACAAGGGCTAGCTCAACACCTGGGAGACGCTACAGAACCGTGTCATTTATCTGACTTAAAGCAAAGGGAAAGCCCCTTCCTCTCTTTTAAGACCATTCCTGTTGAAGTACCGGTAGGTGAGAAAAGCACCATGCTCTTGCCTAGCTACTGTGCTAACGCTGAACGAGAAAGACAGAAGCAATGCACATTCCTCGATATCTGTTGGGCATCATTTTTGCCTGTCCTTAGAGAAAGTGGCAGAGCATTTGCCTATAACCTATGCACCCTCCATGTGCTTTCAATCATCGCGAGGCTACTTAGAATACCCAACACTGTGTAAATGCTGTTACTCATTGTTGCATGGCTCTGGTGAGGGAATAAGGACATGGAATCAAAGGCTCTACACGCTCAGTATGGGTGCTTGCATTTCCTGGAATATCCATAAATCCAGGTTGTTTGAATCTGATGATGTAGAACCTCTAAGACTTTATATGTGCAAAAGATTGACTCCAGTGGTTTCTGCTTGTTGTGGTGTTGGTGTACTCTACCGGATGAACAGGAGCAGCGGAGGGAGATGTGTTTGTGTACTCTACTGGATGAACAGGAGCAGCGGAAGGAGAGTGCACAGGAACGGAGTATCAGACATGGGGAAGTAGTCTTTGACTTTTTGAATAACTTTGTCTTTTCAGAGTCCCTACTATTTTGCATACTCAAAAATAGTACTTTTCAAACAATAGATAAAAACCAACAATCCTGGTATTCTTTTTTTAGGAAAATTGAAGCTCGTCTACATCATCGCGGTCAATGAAGAATGTAAAAGGAGGCATAGCTCGGGGCTAAGGAGTAGCTCAATGGTAGTGTGTGATGAACAGACGCAAGTCTCGGGGTTCCAATCCATAGCACCCCACCTCAACTAGGAAGAGGCTAGGGCTTCGATCTTCTAACAGTGCATCAACTAGGAACAGCATTAAGAATGCAGATCGTATTGTAAGCTACCTAAAGATGATTTAAAACATACAGGATATGCATAGCTTATATTCCTATAAAGGACGGAACAGAACAAAACTTGAAAGGACAGAGCTTTATAGATACTGAAGTTTTTATGTCAGCTTTGAAACTGAACTCCACGCAACCTAGAAAGAAAGTTTTCTCATTCCTAGAGATCCTTGGCAATAGAAACACACTGTGTTATCCCTATAAGGAACAAAAGATCTTTCAGGGCTATGAAACATCGTAAGCGTTGGATCTAGGTGAAGTAGTGGCTTCCTCTGAACAGTGACTTTTACTTCCTGCCTCTCTTCCCTCCTTAGACTCCTTCTTCAATTTACTCCACTTGTGTCTATACCTGGTGACTTCTGCTAAGCCAGGAAGGCAGGAGTCAAAACAGCTGAAGTCCATAGAAGTCTTGCCAGTTTAGACACATCTGGCGTGGGGGACAGTGTTGTTTTCTTATTGTCACAGTGATGTACAGAGAGGTTACAGTTTCATATTGGAAGTGTTTCTTATGAATGACTGTAGCCACCTCTGGAAGAGCAGCTGGAAAGCATTGGCTGCAGGATGTAGGCATAGTGGTGGGAGTTTGTTATGTTCAAAGCTCCGCTGGGATCCATCAGGTTAGCCTACCGGCAAGCAGAAAAATCCTAAGTCCATTTCACTTTGCTTCTCCTTCTCCACGAAGTCTGAAAGCATAGAGTATATGCTAGAAGGAAAGGTTGATATCAGAGAAGACTGAGAATTCAGGATACAGTAAGGATTCAAAGTGATTACTAGAGTTCTGGCTCAACCCCTCAACGGGCAGTAATTTTATGTTAATTTGGAATCATTTTCCGTGTCCTTGAAACCTCATCATACAGTCTCCTAATCCTTTTTTACGATCCCATTCCAGGGAAATCACTTCCACACAGGCTACCTATTCACCCCCACTAGCTTTGGAAAGGAGAAAGAATAATTTGCCGAGATATCCCATTATCTTGTGACACTCGACACATACTATTACCTCTATTTATCTATCCAACTATCATCTATAGCCATGACACCAGCTGGGATAGATTTCTGGTTTCCAGTGAATCAATTCTATTCATGTCATTCTTATGAAACGTGGACTTACACTTCAAATCTATTTTTAGTGAGATTTAGAAAACTTATCTTCAGATCTCAAAGAGTCTTAGATATTCCAGACAGTGAAAAAGAACTAGCTCAGTTACCGACCACGTCTTTAGAGCAAATTTCAGAGAAATCATTGAAGGAACATGTGTCTCTCTTCTTCAAAAGTGTCACAACATTTTGTGTACATCACAAAAGGGTTTCCTCCAGCCCCACATGCTTGGAATCTAGTACATGTTATAAAGAAAGTGGTAACTACGGCTCCCTAGAGCTCAGTCTTTTAGAACAGAGTCATGTGTTATAATGAACAAACAATTCCTGAAGCGCCTATCTTGCTTTTGGCAAGCATATGAACATTTTAGATGCGAGGCTTCATACCTCCTACAGGAAAGAACTTAGGAGAAGAAAAATGATTCCTCATCTTGGCATAAGAATGGCAAAGACTTGTTAATAATTACATAAAATTACATAAGAACATGGAGAAAATTGGACTCAGAGTTGGAAAGAAAAGAAACTAGAGATTTAAATGCCAGCAGTGGGGTTTAAAGCCAAGAAAATGGGGGGGGGGAAGGAGGAGAAGAACCTTTTGCTCGCTTTCTTTTGGTGATTCTGTGGATTGACCCAAAGGCCTTGGGCCTGCTAACCACAGCCTGGGCCGCTGAGCCCAGTCCCTCCACTGCCCTAAGCAGAGCTCCTGAGGCCAGATGCTGTGTCACTGTCCTCAGAAAATGGCCCCTGGCTACTACTGCCCGTCAGCCCTGCGGAGCAAAACCATTGGTTCTGGATTTAATCTACCGAATGTCGGAGTTTTCTGTGAATTAAAGCGGTACATCTCAATTGAACCTCTGTGTTTGGTATGGCTGAAACAGTTTGCCAAACCTAATATTGGTAGCCATGTGACTTACCGTTTTATGATGAAGGATGAATGGAACGAAGGAAAGGCAATCTCTCCAAAGAACTGCCACGATGCCATTACGCGTGGGCCCTACCCACTAACATTTGCCAATGGTGAATGTAAGAAAGGGGCTTTCCAGGGCTCTGGTGGCTCATGTCTGCAATCCTGACTACTTAGCTGACTGAGATTTGAGAATATGATTCGAAGCCAGTCCGTACTGACAAATCTGTGAGAGATTCTTCTCTCCGGTTAACCAGCAAAAAGCCAGAAGTGGAGACCTGGCTCAAGCAGTAGAGCACCAGCCCTGATCAGAAGAAGCACCAGGCTCTGAGTTCAGAACCTGCCAACCACCCCCTTCCTGCTCAGACACAGAGTGTTATTTTCAGAAAATGCTTTTCAAAGACCATTTGATACGTTTTCTTTAGGACCAGATGCTGGGCAAAGATCTGTTCTTCTTGGGTGAATGAGTCCCTTAGATTATACAAAAAGAATTCTGCAACCCTTGGGCTTGTTTTTTTTTTTTTTGAGGCTGGTGGGCAGGCATAGAAGTAAGTTTAATTGCTCCCATTTTTTCCCCCAGCAGAATTTATTGCTGTAGATTGTTCTTTTATGTCCTTTCTGCTTCGTTTTGGTTTCTAAAACTGTTTGCACAGCCTCAATTATTTTTCTCCCTCAGGTGGGTGGCGTTTTAAGAAGGTGCAATTATTCAGGGGTTAAAAATATGCCTTCAAGTGGCAGCTCATTCCCCTGGCGGAGTTTGTTTCCTCCCTCTCGATTATTTATTTGAAGGGAGAAAGGACAAGAAAGCAAAAGGACAGCAAATTGTGGGTGAAGGGTTCGTCTGGAAAATTCCCAGGAACAAACAACTGAGAAAACAATGCCCCCTGAAGCAGATGGCTCCTCCCCCAAAATTATGATGTCTGTGTTCAGGCTTCCGGTACCCACAACTGGGAAGCCAGTTGATAGCCAGTTCTCCTGTTACTATTCAGGCAATCCCCGCCCCGACCCACCCCCAGGTGTGCTCTGATCACCTCCAGATGCGTGGAAATGTGCACGTGTGTGGGTGAAGGCAAGAGGCCAGAGGGTAGATTTGTCAGGAGAGGGATTAATTAAAATGCAGGAGGGAACCTGGGAGAGTTCCTCATTCCTGCTGGTTGCAAACTCATTCCCAGGTTTCTAGGACACCTGTTAAGATCTTTGCATTAAAAAAATAAATTGTTCACTCTCATTAACTAGGTTCTAGAAATTAATTAGTTCAGTAGCTGGAAGTTTACCCTTTAGGTAGAATACAAGGGTCTTGGACCACGTATCTTCCAACGAATCGTGTGTGTGGAAATCGTTTGGAGGAGGGAAGAGCTGATGGATGCCCCAGAAGCAGGTTCATTTTTAAAGGCAAGGGGACCAATATCAGCCTCGGTGGACAGCAGGGGCCTTAGACATGAGCGCTTGGCAAATGGCTGGGATCTGGACTCCCCCGGAGCCTCCGATGGAGCTCCGCTCCGGCGTGGCCTGGCTTTATGTGGCCCAGTGAGGACGGTGAATGGTTCACCCCAAACCCCCGGCATTCGGCCGCCAGCACCTCCCCGCCCAGGGGCATCGCCTCCATAGACCACGCGGCCTCCTCCCTGGCTGTCTGGGGTCCCATTGGTTGGAGTCTGGGGGTGGACGATGGGCGAGAACCTGGCAGACAGGGGAACCCCTCCCACTCCTCCAGCAAGGAGCGCACCTCCCGTGGGTGGCCATGGCCTACAGCTCTGACCTTCGCTCCGGACATCGCCCTGGGTCCTCTGGGTGCTGCCCAGGCCTGGCTAAGTGCTCCTCTGTTGGGTTGTCTTTTCCTCTGAACCATGGGGGGTTGGAACACTTTGGAGATGGGTTTGATCAGTGCGATTGAGGTCGCCCCAGGCAGGTCTGGGTTCTTCCCAGGAGGCGGCTGCGGGGGGGGGGGGGGGGAGAAGCTGGGAGGATGAGTGAGCACCCCCGGGTTGGTGCTGTGCACGGTGGTCCTCACTCACCGAGGACGCGCGCGCGGGCGGGCCACTCGGTAACCAAAGCGCTTCGCCTGTCGTCCAACCACGTGCGTGGTGCTGTTTATTGACGCTGTTGTAAATGCCCACTTGACGGGGGTGGGGGGATCCCTAAGGACACGGCGATCCCCGGGCCCGGCTCTGCCCGCAGAGTCCTCCACGCGGGGCATGGCGGGCGGGGCGGGGCGCGCGCGGACGCCCTCAGTCTCATCTTTATATTATATTCTATATGCGTACACATTACACCCGAGCAGGTCAGTCGCGTGTACCATTTCCAGGGCGGCGGCGGCGGCGGCGGGAGGCCTCCGAGGCCGGGCTGGGCGTGGATGGAGGGGTCCGGGCTGGGCCGGGGGGGGAGGCGGGGGCGTGGCTGGATGGAGAGATCTGGTCCGGCCCGGGCGCGCGCGTGGAGCACGCACGCACGCACGGAGGCACGCACGCACGCACGGGGTAGGAGGGGTCCCGGTCGGGGCGGGGGGGGGGGGTGGCGTGGCTGGATGGAGAGGTCTGGTCCGGCCCGGGCGCGCGCGTGGAGCACGCACGCACGCACGCACGGGGTCGGAGGGGTCCCGGCCGGGGCGGGGGCTGGATGGAGAGGTCTGGTCCGGCCCGGGCACGCGCGCGCGGAGGCGCGCACGCACGCACGCACACGCGCACGCCCGCGCCGCGCGCGCGGGGCGGGGCTCAGAGCAGCTGCAGCAGGCGGAGCGAGTGCAGGAGCGCGCCGGGCTCGGCGGCCGCCAGGTACTGGCAGCAGAGCCAGTCCTCGAGCTCCACGCCGCGCCGCCGGTCCACGGCCTTCTCGGCGAACTTCATCATCATGAGCGCGCGCTTCATGTGGATCCAGTTGTGCAGCGCGCCGCGCAGCGCGGCCTCCCCGTCCCCGCCGCCCTCGTCCTCCCCGCCCCGCGCCAGCAGCTCGCGCCGCGGGCCCCAGAGCAGGCACTGCAGCGCGCGGCGGGCCTCGGCCACGCGGATGCGGCGGCGCGGGTCGGCCTCGAGCAGCCGCTGCGCCAGGCGCGCCAGGCCCGGCGAGTAGAGCGAGCGCGCGGGCAGCGGCGGCAGGTCCTCGGCGCGGTAGGCGCGCTCGCGCAGCCCGGCGCGCGCCTCGAAGGGGTTGGGCTGGTGCAGCAGCTCGTAGATGAGGATGCCGGCCTGGAACTCGTCCACGCGCCGGTACTGCGCGGCCGACACCACCTCGGGCGCCAGGCGCGCCTGGCTGCGCCGCTGCCGCGGGTCGGGCCGCCGCTTGGCCCGCAGGAAGTTGCTGATGAGCAGGCGCGGCAGCGGCGGCGGGGCGCCCGGCGCGGGGGCGGCCGCCGCGGGCCCCGCGCGCGCCAGCAGCAGGTTCTCCAGGCACAGGTCGCGGTGCACCACGCCGTGCTCCTGCAGGTGCTCCAGCCCCGCGCACAGCTGCAGCAGCAGGAAGCACACGCGCCGCTCGTACGCCTCGGGCTCCGCGCCGTGGCTGCCGGCCGACGCGCGCACGAAGTCGGCGGCCGTCTGGTCGGGCACCTCGCGGGTGATGACCACCACGCGGTCCCGCTCCGCCGCGGGGCCCCCCGCCGGCTCCCCCAGCATGCTGGCCGGCACCGACGCCACGAAGCGCCCGCAGTCCTGCTGGATGTTGAAGTGCGCGGGCACCGCGGGCCCGCAGCAGGCGGCCGCCGCCTGGGGCTCGGGGCTCTTGCAGATCTGCGGGGGGGGGGGGGGGGAGAAGGAGGAGGAGGTCAGCACCCCGGAGGGAGGGGGACCGAGCTGGACGGCCAACCCCCGCCCCCCGCCGCCACCCCCGAGGCACGCACGGCCTACACAGGGAAGACACCCGAGCCTGCGCTCACCACCCGAACCCCCACCCACGCCCAGACATCCTGAAGGTGAGCAACCCAGACAGAGGCCTGACAAAGGACGTATATTATGTAAAATCCCCCCCCCCAAAAAAAATAATCCCCCGAACAACTTCTACAAACTGATCAACAGCCGAGGAGAGGATGCACCCACCCAGAAATACTCAAGCCGCCGTAGCAAGCGACAAGATGCCCAGCACATCACCCCAGATCCTATGTAACCTAACCCATGAATGGAAGGAAGCACTGATGAGGGAAATTAAAAAACAAAAAACCAGTACCATGGTGGACAAGCGCCTGCCCAGTAGAACAGGCAGGAAGCCATGCTGGTAAAGCACCTAGGAGATCAGATGGTGCAGCAACGAGAACCCGCATGCGCTGCCCGTGGGCGTGCAAAACTGCACAGCAGAGCACTCCGTCACCATTTGGCAATTTCTAAAAAGCTGAGCGTAAAATGACCCGTGGTGGCGGAGGGTGGGCCCCTGTGCACAGTGAGCAGTGCGTTCCTGTGGCAGGGTAGCAAGTCGGCCCTCTGTCCCCAGAGTGGGTTGTATACATTCACCCCCCATTTCTGCAAGAACGGGCTTCACTTCCCAGACCTCTCCCCTGAGGCAGGGGCCCCGTGACAATGCATGAGTTTTAGTTCTGTGGTGTTCAGAACTAGTGGGGACCACGTTGGTTCCCTTAGCTCTTAGGCTGTCTCGCTTTCTGGATCTAGGCAGATACACAATCCCTACTGGTCGGTATGATCTGCAAGGCTACCCACTTCAAAGGTGCATCAGGACAGCTGCTGGCTCTCTAAGGATGCCCCGGGCACCCACGGAACTGAAGGAAGCAGTAAACAAGACAGATGATCTCAGGCTCCTCCGGGGAAAGGACGCCTGGCCAAGCACACAGCTGGCCCTCGCCATCTCTCCTGCCTGTGCTAATGACAGTGCCAGCCACCTGGGCCACCCTAACCACCACCCAGCTGAGATGCAGCGGGAGCGGCTAGAGCCAGCCCTGAGGGCGCTCGCTCGCCAGGGCCTCCAGTGCCCTACAATTAGACAG
Source organism: Perognathus longimembris pacificus (assembly GCF_023159225.1). NCBI lineage: Eukaryota > Metazoa > Chordata > Mammalia > Rodentia > Heteromyidae > Perognathus > Perognathus longimembris. The sequence continues at coordinate 41,868,754 of NC_063181.1, read as the reverse complement.
GTCGGGACCGAAGATGGTAAATGGGCTCTCTGTGTCTCTCTCAGACAGACATTATGCAAGATATGGACTTGGGTTTAAATATCAACTCTGTAACCTTTGGGAAGTTACAGGAGATTCTCATTTACAGTAATTCCAGTCTAGTAAAGTAGCTGCAAATACAAAATTAGCATCCAGGCGCTATTGTGGCAATTGTCTGGGTATTACCTGGAGAAGAAGAGCAGCTCACACTTTCCAGTGAACTGCCAGTCACTAGCATAAGCCCCGCTGGGCTGCAGTTGAGGGTTCCAGTCCTGTGTACAAAGTGCCACAATCCTAAAAGCCGTGGCTAGAAGCCCTGTTACACAAGCCTTTTCAGAAATCCATGTATATTGCAGCTACCTGGCCTTTTGGTGGGAAATCTCTAGGGAAATTTTCTGAAAATCGAATTGGGGGGGCTGGGGAGTAAGTAGGGAACATTAATTTAGTAACCTCTCTCTACAGCCAGGTTTCTGTCAATCTCTGGTCACAATACTTTCATAAAATGATTACGTGACCTTTTATGTATGCGTCTGTTTCATTTAATATATACTGTTGACATTGAAAAAACAGCCAGATACTATTATCTATGGCTTTTTAATTTTTTTTGGAAGGCCTGCACAGACTGTGCCCCATAAACATAAGTGCTTTAGTACTCTACTTGGGGTTCATTTCAAATAATAAAACCCAACCAAAAGCACACAGATAGGAGAAAACAGAGCACTAAGTACATTATAACAAAGCCCCTTAAGCCAGGTCCTGGTGGCTCACACCTGTCATTCGAGCTACTCAAGAGGCTGAGACCTGAGGATCAGATCAAAACCAGCCCTGGCAGGAAAGTCCACGAGACTCTTATGTCCAGTCAAAAGCTAGAAGTGCAGCTGTGGCTCAAGGGGTCGGGTGCTAGCCTGGAGTGGAAAAAACTAAAGGACAGTGCCCGGCCCCGAGTTTGAGTTCCATTACTGGCACCAAAAGAAAAAAATCATTTAAGAAAAAGGACTATGGTTCGGTTCCAGTATGTGGCCTTGAACACGACACCGCGCCCCTCGGCTCCACTGTTTCTTTCCTGTCCTGCACTTGTCCCTACAGGCCTGAGGGGTGATGAGAGAATTGTTTTGGGGGTTATAGGTATATTTTTGTGGGGAGATCCAGTGCAAACTTGGAATCCATTCATAAGATCTTGGTATTTATCTTAAAATCTGCTTCCTCCTCGGTGTAACCGGGCAGTGGTAGCTCCCGAGGGGGCTGGTGAGGATGGATAAAACAAGGCAGGGGGGCTGTGTCTCAGCAAGCCCACCGCCAGGGCTGTGTGGACACGGTTGCTATGGAGACTGCGCTGGCCGGTTCGGCTGTAGCGGTGGGGGTGTGCTGAGCGGGCTAGGGATGGTTAGGAGGAACGGACACCCCTAGAGTGCAGCGTTTCCAAGACCCCCTTTCCTGGAGGCCCGGGGCTCTGCTGGTGCTCCTGACGGTGGGCCCTGGGGTGTCCATGAAGGAGCGGGTGAGGCGGAGGCCGGGCGGGCAGGGCCTCTGGGGAGGGCCGCGGTGCTACGCAGCTTGCACTGGGGAAGGCCGGCCGGGGCGCCCTGGGCAGGGCGTGCGGAGGGCGGGGGGGGGGGGGGAAGCCAGGAGGAGGGAGGATGGGGCTGTCTCTTGCGGGTCCCCAACAGAGCGCGCGCGCGCACACACACACACACACACACACACACACACACACACACACACAATGAGTCTCGTTTTGGGCTGGAGGACTTTGCACGGGACTTGGGCTCAGCTCAAATGTCAAGCTTTTTTGTGGAGATAAGTTTCATTTTACACTCTAGAGCCAGAGTCTTATTCAAGGGTGAAAATCCAGCCTAAGTCACGTCTGGTACATTTTAAAGGGGAGGGGGGGACTTAACATAGGTCCCTAATGACAACCTGGAGTTTTAGATGGCTGGAACATAAAACTGGCTCCAGAAATGCACACAAGTTGATGGCTCCCACCCCCTTTTGCTTCTTGAAGCCAGCAACCTACAAGCCAGGGCTCCGAGCTCACGAGGGGCAGCTCCAGGGTGAGGAAGGGCGGGTGCCGGCCGCCATGGTGCCCTGGGCCTTGGCAGCACGGCCGCCTCTGATTTCAGTGCCAGCTCCCTGCGTCACACGCACAGAAGCCACGGGCTCCAGGCACACAGACCTCCTCCGGGAAGGAGCCCCGGTCCCTCTCCTGCGGGCGGGCTCCCGGCCGGCTGGCTCGGTCTAGACAGGAGCGCTAATGAGGTGGAACCATCGCGCGTACAAAATCACGCGCGGGCCCCTCCCCCTCCCGGGTACCAGGCCGGGCACACCTGCAAATCGATAGTGTCTTCCCGGGTCCTCTCACTCCAAGGTTACCACACGCCGGAGTATTTGATGCCCTGGCTCCAAACTGCCTCTTTCTCCTGGTACAGTGCAGGTCCTGGCGCTAGCAAGGCTCTCGAAACATCAGCTAGGAAAGCCCCTAGGCCTCGCTTTTGCGGAGATGAAGCCTTATCCTCTGGTTTCCTCACGGCTTAGGCTCTTGATGAAGTCAGGAGCAAGGCTTGCTTGCCACGGTCCCTGGAGAGGCTGAGCAGCTTTGCGGTGTGCAATGAAGAATATTGCTACTTCTGTGTTAATAAATGAGGCCCCGACGTCAGCCTGGCCCCGCACAACCGTTTATGGCTATTAAACCCGACGCCAGATATTTAGTCTAAGGGCCACGTGCCGTGGGCCGGGTGCCTGATTCCCTTGTTCTCGTAATAGACCCATCCATCCCAGCTACTAACTAGCCACTAACCACCTGGGGCCTCAAATGTCCACCTGTAAAACCCACCTACTCTGTAGAGTTACTGTGGGGACGGCAGGTCCCGCCTCCCTTACCCAGCCAAGAATCCAATTGGATAGTGAATGCCCGTCAATATCAGCATCGCTCTCGTTGTTCAAGGCCCACGCCTAGGCCTGACATTCCTTCCAGCCCTTGAAGAACAACACTGTGGCTACCCATCTCCCTGATGAGACCAGAAGCTCCGTAAGGATCTGATGTTCACCCTTACGCCTTCCGATTGTCACAAAATACCTGACGGAGACCCTCGGTGAAAGCCCGTGGAATAAACGAATCGGTGACGTGTCACTGAAGGGTACGTGTTTTCCTATTGCGACTAGATCACCTGACACTCGGCACAAATCTCACCTCACCCTGTCCCGGGGCAGGCGGAGAGAGTAGCAGTCAGGCAGGAAGCATGGACGGGAAGCAAAGGCCCCCGCCAGCCCTGCTGGAACGGCAAGTCTCCCTGCTGGAAGGGCAGGTCTGGGGTAAGTGCAGCGCCCCGCTCTGGCTGGAAGCCGGCAGGCAGGCTGCGGAGTGAGGGGAGGGGGAGGGGCACGTACCTTCACAGCGTAGGTGCTGCCGGGGTCCTCGGAGCAGGTGGCGCAGTAATAAATAGCATCTCCCGCGTCGCAGCAGGGCTTGTTACAGGTCAGCTTGAAGAGGGACCAGTTGTTCTCGTCAAAGTGCAGTTCCTTCTTCTGGCCGCCCATGAAGAGATCCTCACATTTGGCGACGAGGCGGGCCAGGGACTGGGTGTAGAGCCCCCCCAGCTTGGCGTAGGTGCCCTCTTTGCTGCTGATGCTGTTCAGGAGGCTGTGCAGCTGGGAGCCGCCGGAGGAGGAGGAGGAGGAGGAAGGGGTGGCCGCCGGGGGGCCCTGCGGGTTGGGGTTCACGCCGTCGCCTCTGCCGCCGGCCAGCCCCGAGGCTGGGGCCCAGGCGCCGTTGCTCGGGAAAGCTCTCTCTAGGGGCTCAGAGGAGGAGAAGGCATGCGGGCGGCAGAGCCCAGAGCTCGGGGAGCAGCTGAAGGGGGGCTCGTCGTGGACACAGACGTTGGTCTCCGAGTGGCTGAGGGTCAGCTTGGGGCTGGCTGGGCGAGGCTTGGGGGAGCCCTGGGCGAAGAAGAAGCCGTCGGGGGAAGAGGCCGCCCGGCTCACTATCTTCTTCTGGGGGAGCGGAGGGGGCTGGGGGGAGCCGGAGGGGCACACCTCCTCGCTGGAGCCCGAAGGGAAGGGGACCGGGGCGAAGAGCTGCCTCCCGCCGGTGGTGGGAGAAGGGGTGGGCTCGGACGCTGCTCCTGCAAGAGAGAAGCGGCGCGGTCAGCCCGGAGGCCCCGAGCCCGGCCCGGGTCCTGCGGCCACTCGGCGTGTGAACATGACGGCGGCCAGCCCGGAGGCCCCGAGCCCGGCCCGGGTCCTGCGGCCACTCGGCGTGTGAACATGACGGCGGCCAGCCCAGAGGCCCCGAGCACGGCCCGGGCCCGAGCTCGCACCTACACGACAGACACGGCTCCAAGGGCCGGGACGCGCCCGCGGACGTTCAAATCCCTCTCACCGTCAGAGGGCACCGCCGGACGTGGCTCGCGCATCATCCCAGCAGCCCGCATAGACGTGCACGCGCGTGTGCACAACCCCCCCCCCCCCGCGTTCACTTGACACGGTGTGCAACACTGCTTTGCTTTTACCTCCCAGAGATTCCAAGTGTGCAGATCGAGCTGCTGCTTCCCACAACTCTATCATCGTCCTATCCAATCCTGCGCAAATGTCATAATTCAGTTAGCCACCCCCACCTCCCCCACCTCCCCCATGGACACTTAGGTGTGAACATTTTGCGACAATGCTGTAACTACAATAGCAAACTTAAACGGGTACATCCGGGTCTATTTTTAAAGTCAGGTTTATGGGGAGTAAACATCCCCCGCCCCCCCCCACAGTGCAGATCTTGAACGAGTTTTCGCACGCGCTCTCGCCGAGCCCGGCTTGCTGTCCCCAGCCCTTGCGGGGCAGGACGGGCGCTGGGGAAGGCAAAAGAGCCACACGAAGCCCTGCAGGTCGACACCGGTCAGCTCACGGAGTCTTCTGGGCCCGCCAGGGCCTGTGCGAGGTGGGGGACGGACCCCAGGGGGTCCCTGCAGATGACACTGGCGCGCGCAGCAGCCAGGACCGCAGGAGCGGGGCCCCAGCGGGCTTCCGTGCCGAGAAGCTCCCTGCAGTGAGCCCCACACCAACACCCTCCCGTGGGCCCATCGTCCCGCAGGAGGGCCCCCCCCAACTTGCCCACTCCAGCATGGAGAGCAACTGCTCGACCTCCCCAGTGCCCCCCCCACCCGCCCCCAACCCGGCTTCACAAATGCTCCGCTGGGTGCCCACCCGCAAGGCTAAGTGGGCGATTCATCCCCCTTCCTGGAGGGCTGGGGTTAACAACGAATCGGGACCACTGAGCGTTACAGCCGCCAAAGCTCTCCCTTCAGGGGGGAGAGGGTGTTGACACAAACAGCTGGATGGAGGCCAGGAGACCTTGGGGGCTGTAGCCTTCTGCAGGGTCCGCATCCTGGGGTCCAAAGCCTCCATCCCACACTCCCCCCAAAAGCCTCTGCTCCCCAGAGCTCAGTCAGCAACGCAGACGGGGAGACACAGGGGCAGACAATTCATTTCCTCTCCTTCAGCAGAAGGAGCTGACGAAGGAGGATCTGCTGCCTAGCTTTTCATCTTGAGGAGCCAGAGGTAAGCCCGGTGCCGGGGGCTCACACCTGAAATCCCAGCTACTCAGGGAGCTGAAATCTGAGGATTACAGTTCAAAGCCAGCCAGGGCAGAAAAGTTCCCTTGAGATTCTTATTCGATTTTTTTTTTTTTTTGCCAGTCCTGGGGCTTGAACTCAGGGCCTGAGCACCGTCCCTGGCTTTTTGCTCAAGGTTAGCTGTGCCACTTGAGCCACAGCGCCACTTCTGGCCGTTTTCTATAGATGTGGTGCTGGGGAATCGAAGCCAGGGCTTCATGTATACAAGGCAAGCTCTCATGCCACTAGGCCATATCCCCAGCCCAATTCTTATTCCAATTAACCACTTAAAAATGGGAAGTGGAGTTGTGGCTCCAGTGGTAGAGCACTATGCTTGCACACAAAGAGGCTCAGGCCCTGAGTTCAAACCCCACAACTGCCCCCTCCCTCCTCCCCCCCCCAAAAAAGCCAGTGACATCTACCTATGAGGTGCTCCAAGCCCAAAAGACCCTGGCCCCCAAGCCCCAGGACTGCTGATCAAGATGTCAGGTGACAAGGTGGCAAGCAGGTGGAGAAGACACAAACGTTCCCCAAGTCCCCGGCCTCTGGACAGCGGAAAGCGGCCACAGGAAGTCTCCATGCTTCATCATCAGAGCAGAGACGAGAAGCAGGAATGGAATGAGGTCGGATCTGACTGGCGGGGCCGTGCTTTTAAAACTTTGTTGGCAGGACTGAGATTTGAATCAGGACAGTCACTGTTTGGTGGGATTTGCCACTTGAGCCATACCTTTAAGCCTTTGTTTTTGTTATTTGTTTTTCAGACATGGTCTCCTGCATTTGCCCGGGGCGGTGGGAAGCTGGAAGTTTTTGAAATAGGACCTACCCTTTGCTTGAGTTGCTCCCTAAGCCCGATACTCAGTTCTCACCTCCAGATTGGTCATTGCTTTCTTGTTGTTTGCTTTTGTTTTCTTATTAAGTCCTACCATTTGGATATTCTTCTGTTTTTATTGTAAAGGCGATCTGCAGAAGGGTTACAGTTACGTAAGTCAGGTGATGAGTGCATTTCTTCCTGAACAGTGTCGCCTCCTCCCTCATTTTCTCCCACGTCCTACCCTCCCGACCCTCCTCTCCCCGAGTTGTAGAGTTAACTTCCAACATGGTGTCTAGTGAGGATCACTGCTGAATTGGTTCACACTTTGTCCCACTGTTTCTGTGCCTCCCCCTAAACCAGATACACTTACATATAAGACAAAAGGTACAGAAATAAAAAATAGCGACAAAAGGGGAGAAGGCCCGCAGACAGTACAACTAAAAACCTTTGTTTCCATTTCTCAGAGCTCATTTCGGTAAGCATCACTTCCTATGATCATCTGCACAAAGCTACTGAGCCCTTGTGATTGTCTCCTAAGAACAGTCTCCTTCGGTCTCACTGCGTGAATAAATTCAACAGGACTCTAAACAGAGTCCTGAGAGTCCAGAGAGATCATTTAACTATCATGTCCATGTGCAATTTTTTTGTCTTTTACTACCCATTGGGTTTACTTGAATTATAGGCACATTCTAAGTATTACAAATGAGGTAAGTCATGCAACCCATGTTTCTTTGGGTCTAGCTTTTTAACTAGTGCCTCTGGAAATGGAAGGCCTGCCTGCCTGGGGTCAGACCTCCTACCGCATTCCCAGTACAGCTTGCTGGTGGGGGGGGGGTGTTAGGCTGTGTTCTAACTCACCAGGGTCTTGGCTGGTACGATGGGCTCCTCTGATTGGTGTGTGCATGTTTAAAGAGATTTTTTTTGGGGGGGGGGGTGGCAAAGCAATACTTGGCTTGTCCCTCGGCTGCTATTGCTTTGGCCTCTTCCTCTTCCTCTTTAATATCTTCAGATGTGACTAATGTGTTCCTTTCTGCTTCTACTCAGCCCGGAAGGCGAATGGCAGAAGAATCTTTAAGCAGCCAACCGCCTTGTGGAGCTGAAGTTCCTCATTTACGAAAGGATGGATTGCATGCCTGGCCTCGTCCCGCACCAATAATTCCACCTGTTCCCTCCGTCTTCAACGTCTCTGAACACGTGCTCTGCGCCAGGTCCTCCCCAACATAGTATGTCTCGGCAAGACGTCTATCTTAATTCTACACCCACTCCCTCCATCTCGAGTTGGCCACTTCTAATCTGGAAGGATGGTGAGGAATTTCTGTAAGAAACAATCCACTACAGTTCTCACTCCTTAGATCACAAAGTAGGCTACAGAGCTACAGCGGCTGTGTCCCAGCCTCGGGGGAGACGCGATTGATTGTCCCCCCCCCCCCCCCCCGCAGCGGAGTCTATGCACCGCTCTGGTGGGAGGTGAGTCGCTGGGTGACTTTGATGAGATCTAAAAGTCATCACTACTTGGGTAAGTCAGTCTGGGGTACCAGGCGTCGGGAGACTTCTGGGTTCTTAAAGCTCTCTAGATACGGACTAAAGTGGTAAGAAGGTCAAAGGTCACTTGGCCCCAGACATCTCAGAGCCCCCTAATTGCTTAGGGGTTCATATTCTTAGCGTTACTTTGAAATGGATGCCAACCGTTTCTAGAAGGAGCTGACAGGCTGAGTGTCTCCTCTGGGATTAGAGGGTACCCACTCTGCCACTTTCCTGGCAAACTGTTGTCTTCCCTAAACATGGCCTGAGGTAACACAGCAGCTGTAATTCTGCATTTAGAAAGGCCAGAAAGAAGGGCAAACATGCCCACGTGTCCCAAAATAGTTTCAAAATCACAGGCAAACCACTAGTTCAGGAAAATAGGCCTTAAAAAAAAATCCTAAACAACTTTGCTCAGCACCCAACAGGACTCAGGAACAAAGGACCATGAAAGTGATTTGACTACATGTTGGTCTGGTTTCAAGTCTATCTTTGTTTTATGCAATGTCTCCAGATTCTAGCTTCCAAGTAAGTATAAAAATAGAATGAGAATGGACACCACATCTACGTTTTAGTTGCATTACGTTTTATAATTTTGTTTATGAACTGGATTAGAGGACTCCAAATGCCAGGGCCTAAGTTGTTATGCACATAAGGGAAGAAATCTACCCAGAAAGAATACCCAGAATCCCTCCCATGTGCACACGGATGGAATCCTAAAGCCTCGCCCCAGCCCCCAGGGAATGGCACACCAGTTCGCTCTCCTTACATTCAAAAACACAAAGGAGAAATTGAGAATTCAATGGTTAAGGAAGACAGGTTAACTTCTACGTAGACATGTAGGGTAAAAGCTCAGACGTGGTGGGGCGATGAGGTTTACCTTATGGCAGAGTGCTCTCCTCTTGCTGGTTTTAATAGGTACTTTGGTTGTTTCTACAGCCAAATGAAAGAGGAAGTGGTTGGTCCTGTTTTGAGCCTTTGGATTGAGCCCTGTTCGGCTCTTCCAGGCACAATGCTGCTGTCTGACCACAGCTGAGCCAGGGCAAGCATGGAGGTACCTTCAAGCTCTCAGTCTTTGTGTTTACTCTTCTCAAACTTTGAGTAGGATAAAGCAACAGTTACCTGTCTTTAAAGATAAAAAATCTGAACTCTCCTAGGGATTTTGTATGTGTCATGGGGCTTGAACTCAGGGCCTGGGCACTGTCCCTGTGTTCTTTTGCTCAAGGCTAGTGCTCTAACACTGAGTCACTGCACGACTTCCGGTTTACGAATAGTGAATTGGAGATGAGTCTCACAGGGACTTTTTTGCCCAGGTTGGCTTTGAACCATGATCCTCAGATCTCAGCTTCTTGAGTAGCTAGGATTACAGGTGTGAGATCACCAGTGCCCCGCATTTTTGGTTGTTGTTGTTTTAGTTCCGGTCCTGGGGATTGAACTCAATGCCTGGGCACTGTCACTGAGCTTTTTTGCTCAAGGCTAGCACTCTACCCCTTTAAGCCACAGCTCCACTTCCAGTTTGGGGGTGGCTAACTGGAGACAAGAGTCTCCTGTCCTGGCTGGCTTTGAACCGTCATTCTTAGATCTTAGCCTCCTGAGTAGCTAAGATCAGATGCGTGAGTCACCAGCACCGAGCTGGATCTGTTATTAGACAAGGACAAAACACTGTCCACAGGCAAGTAGCTTTATGGATCTGTCCATTCACCAGTCAGTATCTTCTGAACTCTTACTAAACGCAAGGCATTGGGAACAACGCAGACAGAGAAAACCTTGCCCAAGTCCGGCGGCCTACTTCAGCCCCGAAATACCAAAGGTGAAAGAGGCCCATCCCTCAGCCGAGGCCCCCTGCCAGTGCCCCGCCCCAGAAGCGGCAGCCGGGCCAGCGTAAGCCGGTCCCCAGCAGAAGGGGGGGGGGGGGGGAGGCCCAGGACGCAGAAGCGGCGCACAGAACCTCTCCTCCCAAGGAGAATTGAATTGCGCGGCCTCTCGCTCCGTCTCACATCAGAACAGATTCTGCACTAACACAGAAATGACCTAGGATTTCGTTGACAGGAATGTTTGCTTCTGAAAGGACAGGGTAGTGATCCAGGAGTGTTACTCGTGTTTTACAACTGGATGGACGATGCGGCATTTTTGAGGGAGATCACTTAATCCTCCCAGGAAAGAATAACCAAGAAAAGAATGTGATTTGCATTCAAAAGAAGGGAAGCTAGTTTTAGTTTGGGGAAACAGGCTCTAGAACCCCCTACCCTATGCCCAGTAGTCATACTATTGTTCTGGAACTATAATCTTTGAATCTCTCGTTATAACATAATCATTAAGGATTTTCTTCCCATGGTAGTTAAACTAAAAGTTTGTTTTCATATGCTGTTTGATAGAAAGGTAAATTGGCATTTTTCAGAGGATGATCTGGTAAAATCTAATTGAAATGCATACAAATGTTGATCCATTAATTCTATTTCTCCTGGGAATTTATCATATAAAGGAACAGTGGGGCCTGTTGAAATGGCCTTCAGAAGGGGAAATGGGATGGGTAAGAGTCATTGGGTGGGTGAGGTTGATCCAAACACACCACACACATAATGTGGAAATGTCACAGTAAAACCCTTCTTATGCAGCGAATGTCGACTAACATAAAGAAAAACATTTATCCTAGAGATCCTCCTCACCAAATTCTGGCTCTGTCGCCAGTTCTTGTTACAGTTTTGTAACAAACACAGTCTACATATGCATTGGTAAGAGAAGCGTTTAATTCATACAACGAAAAAAATTCACGCAACACTTTAACATAAGGCAGGCTTGGAGGTCCTGACTGCAAAGACTTCAAGAAAGCACAGATATATGTAGAACTGAATTTTGTGACATATGGGTTATGGCAAAAAAAATTTCTGGGATGAATTAGAAAAAAGTGAAGTGGCAGAGCTCAAGGGACGTCAGAAGATTCACTTTCACTGCACGCTTTCCCGTATTGTTTGAATTTCTACCATGTAAGAATTGGACTGAAATGACAGCAAATAGTTTAAAACTCAGCTTAAAGCCAGGTGCAGGTGCCTCCCGCCTGTCATCCTAGCTACTCCGAGGGCTGAGATCCGAGCGCGGCGGTTCAAAGCCAGCCCAGGCAGGAGAGTCCATGAGACTCTGATCTCCAACGAACCACCGGAAAAGTTGGAAGTGGAGGTCTGGCTCAGGTGGGAGAGTGCTAGTCTAGCAAAAAAGATTGGTGACAACACCCAGGCCCTGAATTCAAGCCCCAGGACTGGCACGCACACGCGCATGAAACACATACACACACACACACACACACACACACAGAGAGAGAGAAAAATTCAGCCTAAAGAGAAGAGTTGAAGATAAAAGTTTACTTTGCTAATACCATAGCTCAGGGCACTGAAAGATCTGAAAACTGAGTATGTTTTCCTACGGGATACGCACTTCCTCCTTCAGTGATAGATTTCCCAGAACAGCACACATGATTCAGTTGTGTAGCTGGGGGCCCGGGGCTGCACCCTGTGTTAGAAACCACAGTATAATCAATCGCCGGTGTACTACCGTGGACTGGACCTGTGAATTTAGGATCCAGTGTGCTAACGTGCCTGCTTCCTAAGCAGAGAACACATTGAGTGTAGGTAGCCGGCGGCTTCAGATGTCTCTCTCAGGACTTCCGGGGTGATTTCTCCTGCCAGGTGGTAGTTTGAGGAGTGCCAGTGCTTGATGAAGGAAGGCCAGGCTGTTACTCACTCTGAGCGAGCGAGGGCTGAGCTCCATGAACTTCCTGTCTCTCCTGCTGACAGTCATTCCCGCCCCTTTCCGCCCCTTCTAGGCTTGATCCTCCTCCGACTCACTGACTGCTGTCTGACGCACTGGCTAGTTGCCCCAAGGAGAAAGAGGTGGGCAGTTTCCAACACTGCTGACGTTCAGCATCTAGAATTGCACCCTGTCCCCACTCCTCCCCGCCCCCCTCCTCCCCTCCCCTCTCCCCTTTCTCTTCTACCTCTCCCCATCCTTTCTCATTTCATTTTTTCGTGGTAGTGAGGACAGAGTCCAGGGCCCAGTGCTTAAGAGATTAAGTACTCTACCACTTAAGCCACGCCCTCAGACCTCTTCCGCGGTTCAAAACCTTCTACTGGTACAGAGCCACATGAAAGAACAGAAAATAGGAAAGATTAGCTCCTGGGAGTCGGCCCAGTGACAGAGTACAGACCCTTTGTTGATCTAGGGATACAAATCTTGAGGTGCTTTTCCACTGAATAATCAACTTGTTATGAAGAAATGGCCAGGAAAATACACTCATTTTAACCCACGTTATTCAGAAACTAATGTGAGAAAATGTCCTAAGCGAGCACGGGTCTACAGTAACCGTTTCACAGACCTCCAGCAGCGTGCTCCGAGCCTTTGCGGTCCAAGCCCGTGCGTGCCCGTGCGTGTCCCATTTCCGGTCACGGTACCTGGGGTGGCCTCCTGTCCCCGTACGCGTTCTCCCGTGCCCTGGCTCCTCTCCACTGTTCCTCCGCTTGGAAAGCCCTCTGCCAGTCACCCTCGCCTCCTCGACCGCAGGCACGCCGCAGAGAGGAGCGCAAGGGCACCCTCTCGAGCCCCTCCCTGGCCCGCACTTGGCATTCGAGTTTTTCTCTCTGGAAACCTTAATAACAGCCTTCATTCCCTGAACAGACCAATTTCCTATCTTATCCTAGCCACTCATCTGTCCTTTACTCGACTCTTATCTCTCCTAGCGAGTTCTTAGCAGAGTGAGAATAGACATCGTTGACTGATAAGACAGTGGTGAAGCGATTAAGTCCAGTTCTGCTCAGGGCACGCGGGCCGTGGCTGGCAGAGGAACCTGCTATCTATCAGCCTCTTAGGAGACGGGGCGAGCCAACCAGCACGCGAGCTCATGCGTGTGATGCCAGCTTTCAATGGAATAATCTACTTCTTTGAGGTTTGCACAACTGGATGGGAAATGGAAGACGAGAGGAGTCTGGAAAAGTCTGCAAAACATGAAAATCCTGTGGCTACATCCTTCCCAAATCAAGGCTAAGGTACTTCCTGTTTTTAAGCAAGAGCTAGCAAAGATTTTTCCCATCCAACATACCATAGTCTGACTTACGTGTTTGAGCTTTAGCCAGGATCTAGCTTCTAGACAGAAAAATATCATCGGCAATGAACTTACAATAGAGCCCTCTCCTCCAAAGTTGCTTTCTGACGCAAAGTGCTTTCACAGGGATGAGAAGACGAGGCCTTGAGCCCGGCTCTAAAGCAACATGCTAAGGCAGGCCTAGGGGAGCCCAAAGAGGACCCACGCGACCCACACGGAAGGGGGGCGGGGAGGTGCGAGCTCCGAAACACTACCCGCCCAGGGCACAGCGCACAAAGTCAGAGCTCCGCGTTATAAGGAGCGGACATAGCGTGCACTACAGTGTGGTTAAAATGGGAGCCTGGCAGTGACCTGATGAATTCTGATGCCACGTATGGTGGCTCCTGCCTCGTGCGTGTCATCTCAGCTACGCAGGACGCGCAGATCAGGGAAAGGTGGCAAGACCAAGGTCAACCAACAGATGGGCACGGAAGCGGCCTCTGCCGCCCCAGCTACGCGAGTAGCATACAGAGGAGGACCACGGTCCCAGCCAGCCTGGACGCCGCTGTGTGACCTTTATTAAAGCTCAGAGGGACAGGGCGTGGGGATCAGGCAGCGGAGTGGCAGCCTAGCAGGCATGAGGCCTGAGTGCAAACTCCAGCCCAACTAAGAACCAGTCCTGACGACAGAAAGTAGACCTCTCTCTCTGTGTATATGTGTGTGTGTGTGTGTGTGTGTGTGTGTACGTATATACACATACATACAGATGGCTGCTAACTCTTCCAACCTGCTTTCAAATGTAACCACTTCCCATCTTGCAACCACACCAAGGCACTTTCTAATTACAAAGTATAACATGGATGGGCTTCTGTCACATAGTCACGAGGGAACAAAGGTTAACGGGTCCTTAGTAGGGTCAACTTCACCCAGAAGTCAGGAGCAAGAAACAGGCCGGGTTCAGCCCTCCCAAATCCTGGCCCCGCAGCCAGGGCTGGCCTGCAGCTCCCGTCTGCCCCGGGTGGGTGTGTTACCTCCATCGCTGCAGGTCCTGGAGTCCGAGGCCAGGCTGTCCGTGGAGCCGGAGGTGAAGCTGACGTGGCCGCCCCTGAAGGAAGGGCTGAGGCTTTCTGCAGAGCCGTGGCTCGCCTTCTCCAAGTCAGAGCTGCTCTTGTTCATTTTTAAAAGGTGCCTGGAAGAAGGCAGAAACACACACTCAGCTGCTGGCCGCTCGGACACCGGGCCGATGGGTCGTGATCTACTAGGTTGTTGAGCCCTCGTCAGTGCCAGCAAGTTAGAAAATAAAGATCCGGGAGAGAGAGGGAGAATGGGGGTTCTCCAGAAACCTGACGCCCATGAGTGACAGTTCCTTACTGGGTGAGGGCAAGAGAGTTGACAGAAATCAAACAAGCACCAAAGCCAAGACGTAGGAAGGGCTGCTTGCACGGTCGCATCCCATTGCTGAGACATTCACACCATCTATCACATCCCGTAAAAGACTTTCAAACATAAGGATTGAAACATCATAGAAGCCAGTACTCAGAGATCTATAAAGATGGAGTTATGTCTGAAAGATCCCAAATGAATTGCAATCTAGGACTAAAAGAGTGTGTGTGTGTGTGTGTGTGTGTGTGTCTGTCTGTCTGTCTGTCTGTCTGTCTGTCTGTCTGTCTTTACTTGCCTGGTACTCTCTTGCAATGGCTTTGGAAAGTCTAGGTTGTTTCTTGGAATTAAGGAAATATTTAGCTAAATTTTAACCCGAGTTCCAGTGAAATGCCTAATAGAGGTAACTTCACCTTTATTCTTGAATCATGGAATCTGCTCTGATTATCTGTGCAATATTTGGGTGCATTATCATCCTTTGAAGAAATGGGAATACCAACTTTAAGCAAAAAGAACTCGCCCTGGCCTGGAGAAAGCATTCCATTATTAGGCAGAGCGTTTAGTTTACCGCCTTCTCTTTCTCCCTTTCCAAGAACCACATGAATCTTCACAGCTGGCCCGATGTACGACAGACAGCAATTATTCCAGCTCTTCCCCTATTAGCGATCACCCACATTTATCTAAACTGATATTTCCTGAGGACTTTCTTGTTCTACTCCAGGATACCTCTCAATATCTGCAATAAGAAACATACAACACAGTATTGATCTGCCTCAGAGCTTCCTCACTGAATGCATATGACGTTACAGACAAGACTCCATTGATTGTCCTTTGTCAGGCCCTGGTTTGTTTTCATAGTCACGGAATCCCTTGGTTTTCACAGAAAAATCTAGAGAATGTTTGTTTGCTATCATGAAATGCTCTTCGGAAAATATGCTATAACACTTAGAAATATGTATGTGGCCTGTTCACAACCACAGAATTGAGTGAGGATTGGTAAAGAAGATAAAAAGAATGCCTGTGACCACAAGAAACATGAATGACACCGATTCTAAAGAGGAATGGAGCCCAGTGCTGGTGGCTCACGTCTATAATCGTACCTACTTAGGAGACTGAAATCTGGAAGACGGTGGCTTAAGGACAGCCAGGGCAGAAAAGTCCACAAGACTCCATTTCCAAAATAAGCAGCAAAAAGCAAGGTTGAAGGTAGATCAAATAGTTGTGTGCTAGCCAATTAAGCAAGCAAGCAATGTAAATAAACTGAGTTGAGTTTGAGGCCCTGAGTTCAAACCTCAGTACCACCATAATAAATCAAAAGACAGAACCAAAGTGGAGACAACTACAAAGGGGCAATGAAAATGAACAAGACATGTGCAGAAAAGGCACAAAGATAAATGCAGAAAAGGCACACAGAGAAAGAGGATAGGCATTACTAAGTAACCTGACTATACCTAACACCAGATCAGACCAGCAGTATCAGGATATGAGAAAACAAGAACTTAGGTACTGCTAAGGATATGGGAAAACAAACTTTCCTACATCATTTGTGAGAAAACACACACACACACACACACGCACACACACACACACACACACACACACACACACGATGATAATGTAATGAATCCTGGAAGATAAATGTGCACATTCGTATAACCCAGTTAGTATATTTTTGGTTATCCTCGAGAAGTGTCATTCTAATAACTAACAGTGAATGAATGACTTAATTAATCTTAGGGGGTCACAACAGTTACTGATGAGCAGTTTATTTCAACAAAATAAAACTAAATATATAGATAGAGAGAGAGAAAGAATATAAATATAAAGAGAATACAAAATAAGGAGAATATATATAATAGATAAAGAGAGAAATATATATGATTCACAAAAAAGTTGTCTATGTGCAGGAGTATATTTGATCAAGATATTAAGTACATTTTCTACTGTGGGTCAGGGTTTTAAGGAAATAGTTAGGGATCATTATTCTCCAATAGAGATCTTTTGCTTAGATAGGCAAATGGTAAAGATGTGAGCCTCAGAGAATGTACTAACTGTTGCAACTACTCATTTCTGCAGAAAAGCAGCCACAGATGCATGTTTGTCAATAAAACTTTATTTTAAAAAGACAGCTGGCCTGTAGGGAAAAGTTGACCGACTCCTTCTCTGGGACAGTAGTGTTGAATAAAAATAGAAAGCAAGTCATACGTGCAACTTCAAGTTTTCTAGTAATTCTACTCAGAAATGTAGGAAGGCACAGGTGATCTTAATTTTAGCAATGTATTTTAACATAATACATCAAAAAGGGATTTTAATGTGTAATCAAAAAAAATTATAATGAGCTATTTTGCAGCCTTTTCTTTGCTCCCACGCCTTAAATCTGGTATGCTTTACATTTAGAGCACATAGATTATAATTTGGGCTAACTAGACTTGAAGCTAGCGTCTACTGTACTAGATGGAGCAGATCTAGAGAAACTCTCAGATATGGTCACGGGCATTCACACTGACTGTGGGACCAGCAGCCAGATAAAACTGCCAACAGCCCGACTGCCCATCAGTAATGGAACAGATAACTTTCGGCATAGGATTACAGTGGGAAAGAGTGTAGCAGTCAACAACATATGAACTAGAGTAAGTGCATATATTTTAAAAAAAAGTGTCAAGGGTAAAACAAAAGGCTCAAGCACCGTGTGATACCATAAACACGTTACTAAAGCATATAATACATGAACTTTGGTAGGTCAAATAAAATGTAATGATGCTGTCTAAGGCAGCAGTTACTCTGCGGAGCAATGGAAAGTTGAGATGAGAACTGAGTAGGGATGTCTACTATACTGGGGCGTAAAGGCTCGTTGACACTGGAAGTAGAGGGGTGAGGGAAGAGGGTGGCTTCAAGATGCATTTGATACATAGAGTAGCACTTCAAAATAACCTCCTTACACAACTAATTGGCACCATAAATACACAGATAAGTAAACGCACTAATGGTTAGAAGTGGTAGTGTTGTTTAACATGTTCAAGCCCCTTCAATCCCTAGTACCACAAAAGCATAATCACAGAGACAGACAGACAGACAGACACACACACACACACACACACGCACACACACATAGAATAAAGAGAAAAAACTTAAAAGAGGGAAAATGTTAATGTTTGAAAACTCTTAGTGAAGACATGCAGAGGTCATTTAAGTTACTCTTTAAACATCTTTGTGTACATACTTGGTAGAGTTGAAATATTTGATAAATACACATTTTTGGTAGGAAAAAAAATCATTAAAGCCTGAATGACACCCCTGCCCCTTCTCCAGGATGGCCACTCCCCAAGCCTTTGAGCCAGAGTGACGCAGAAAGACCCGGAAGGACTTCCCCAAAGCCCCCCACGAGGGAACAGGCAGACTCCGGACAGCCAGTTTCCCCTGTGGTAGCCTTGTGAGCTCCCTAGTGATGAGGCGAATAATCCTTCTCCATCTTGGTCTTACAAGGGAGAGGCCAGAGCCTCCATGGTTTTACCAAGTGGACACGGGGAAGAAAACCAGTGTCTTTCTGTGATCCAGGCTCAGTTCTATGAACAGTAGGTGTGGGGGTTTGGGGAAGGCAGGGAGCGTCCAATGGAAGACAGAGAAAACGGCTGTTTCCTTCCTGGAAGCCCTCACCAAGTCCAGGCTCTCCCCAGGCGGGCATGGGAATGCACAAACGCAGTTGTGGAGGGGACGCACCGACACACACGGGTGTGCTCTTTCCCTTGACACACTACCGTACCGGGAGGAGCGGAAGCCGAGGCTGCAGGTGGAACGCGTGCCTGGCACGCGTGGAGTCCTGGGTTGGACCCCCTGACCCTACGAAGTCAAACAAGACAAAAACCGAGAAGCAAAACCTCACGTTTCACAGGGACTGTATCAGAAAGTTTCCACCTGCACCTTTTGAGGATTGCCACTTTAGTCCAGGAGCAAAACCACATCCAGTTTAAAATGAAAGGCCGGCTTGCCATCAAAGCCGACACCTACAATCAAGATGGCTTTGACTGATCCACCAGCCTGTGTGTGCAACAGACGTCTCAGAAATCCCTGGAAAAGGCTTCCCATGTCAAGCGCGACTTCTTCTGAGCCCTGGCGGAGTGTTCTGTCAGATGGGAAGCCAGATCATACGAAGATCGCACTCGACAGGATAGAACAAGTCTGGGCTCTGCGTGTGCGAGTGCGGGCAGGTACTCAGGGCCTTTGCACTCTCGTGTGGCCTTTCCCTCAATGCTGGCACACCAACACTTGAGCCACGCCGCTACTGGCGGCTTTCTGCTGGATAACTTGAAATGACAGTCTCGCAGACTCCTGACCAGACTGCCTTTGAATGCCCGTCCTCGGATCTCGGCCGCCTGCGTGGCCAGGATTACAGGGGTGAGCCAACAGCACCCGCTTGTATTCAGTTTCAAAAATGTCTCATTGCCCACGCGAGTGACCCTCTGACTTATCTTTCACAAAACTGGTGCAGAGCCTCCATCCTGCGGTCTGATGCCGTTTAACTTAGGGAACTGGCTTCTGCGCATAGAAGGAACACACTGTACGGCCTTCTCTCTGCTGGGAGAGCGGCTTGCTTATCAGCGCAAGCAAGTGCGGCCTCCACAGATGTCTTTAGTCCCCGGGTGACAAATGACTCGTCCTTGCTCCAGCTTCCTTTCCTGCCTCCCACTGCCGACGGTGGCCAGGGTCACCGGAGAGCCGGGTGACAAACGACTCGGTGGCACAACGTCCTTCCCCACCGCCCCTGCAGCTGCGGCCACTGCGGCGTGAATGGCGTTTCCCCCCATTGTCCTTGGAAGCCAGAGCTTTGCAAGAGCAGTCCCCATCCGACAGTGGTAGAAAGCTGGAAAAAAAAAGTCCAGCCGGAAGAGCCATCTGCCAGACTTCCTCATTCATAGGAACGAGCGCGTCTAAAAATATCCCCGAGCGTCCACAACCAGAGCGGCGCCCAGAACGCCCTGGGCCCGCCAGGCCCACGCGAGCCCCGTGGGCAGCTCGGCCCTGAGGCACAGCGGGCCTCCCGGGCGGACGGCCGGGCGGCGGGTTCACTCACCTAGGCTGGGGAAAGAGCGCAGTCACCACGAAGAGCTAAGCGAGGAAACGAGTCAAGAGTTGCGTTCCCACGTGCAAAGGACAGAGTTCAAATCGACTGCGCATCTTTGAAATCACTCAGAGGAAGTAAAGAGTTGCTTTCCATGCCTCCATCAAAGGATGCAGACGCTTACCATGCTACAGCCCAGTCCGAAGTGTGGTCCTCCACCGGGTCCGTGGCGGGCTGGCCGGCCGGTGACTCTGGGGTCCCAGGGAGCAGCCCCCGAGGGTGGGGACCAGCGGCAGAGGCCGCCCGCAGCGGCTCTCCAGCTCTGGGTGCTCCGTCTCCCCAGTTCCTCTCTGACTTTTCTGTAAAATGCACTTCCTGTAGAAGCACAGGAAAACAGGGCCGGCTCTGCCTCTCTGACCTGCGGCTTCCAACCTCCAATTGTCTTCCTCGGCTCCCTCGTTAGGAGAGATCCACACATGCGACATCAAGTTCCCCTCCGTCGGGTTTCTCCTCCTCAGCCCCATTCTAAATGCATCGAGGGATTCCGACTGGGTTGGTGAACAGGAATGCCTCGTTTTTCACTTCCTCTCCTAGCTATATTAGCAGACACATGGCTGCTGATGTCTCCTGAATGTCCTTAAGGGGCTGTCCAGCACAGAGGACTGCCCGCTGGGTGCTGCTAGGCTGGGCTAAGTGCCGGAAGGGTGGCATGTGAAGTAGAGCTGGCAAGCTGTTGTGCTTCACCCAACACGCAAACTGGTAGGGAAATCTTTAGGAAGCTCCTCTAGACAGAAAGCCTCATCCCCACACAGATCTGTAGCTGGGAACTGGGAGCTCATATCCGTAATCCTAGCTACTCAGGAGGCTGAGAAAGGGGGATTGCAGTTCAAGGCCAGCCCCGGCAGGAAAGTCTATTGAAACTTTCATTTCCAATTAACTTCCAAAAAGCCAGAAGAAGAAGCAAAGCCCACGTGGTAGAGCACCACCCTTGAGAGAAAAAGCTCAGAACGTAGAGAAGAGCATCCACGATGGCTGATACTGCCCAGCCCTACACAAGCTCCCTTGAAGAAAGAGCTTCTCCCTCGGCCACCATATTGGATCACCTGACAAATTCCACGAAACAGAAATACGCACTGCAGATGCTCCTGAACAATCTCATTTTCCAAAATTTCCCCTCCTGACTATATATTAGAAAAGAAACCTAGATTGCTGTGTGTGTGTGTGTGTGTGTGTGTGTGTGTGTGTGTGTGTAAGGCAAAGAGCTCTATTTTGGTTAAATTCATTACCACTTCCCCTACATATCCTTTATTCCAATCAAGTTTATCTCCCGGTTGTCTCCTAAATAGACACTGATGGCTTCTCTTCTCTCCAACTGGAAACAGATGAACTGTTCTCTTCAAACCTATACTTAAGATCCAGCATCAATTTCACTTACCTAAACATTCCTCACAAGCCAGTTCAGTCTTCTTTGATCGGACCTCACCTTTGCATCAAACAGTGCCCTGAGTCCGAATCGTCTGACTGAACATTTGGTTATAATCCTGGATAAATTATTCTAACTGCTCCATGTGAAATAGGTTTGAGATCACCCCAAAATTACAAACAAGTTGAGGAGTTGTTTCACAGGCAGGATGTGCTGGAACAGGGAGTAATTACTAAGCACTCCTTGACTAAGTTTATCTTCCTGTTTCAATACTTCAGTGGCATCTGTAAGGATAGACGCTTTAAGAAAGACACTTGTCTAGAAAAAACACACACACACACACACACAAAACCAAAGCAGCAAAGTACAGGGACACTGAGCAACTGACAAGCATTGGGAATACACTTTAAATAGGAAACTTTTCGCCTGCCCACAAAATACAACAATCCTGTAAACCCTGAATTTGGACAAATCTTATAGTTGAAATTGTTTTTTTCCAGATGGGTCTAGAAAGACAACTCGCTGAGCTGGAAAGCTCTTTAGTGTTTCTGTCTTGGGTGCTTATTGATAAGGATGCTAGGAGAGTTATTTCTGCAAGTGAGCAAAGGCCACCTGAGAGGCAGAGAGGCCCACTCGTTGCGTTTCCCCTCGGCTGGGCGCTGTTGTGGTTAGATGGCCGTAGAGTTTGAGGAGGGGGGGCGGGGGGGGGCGGGGGGGCGGGAAGGCCCTCGCATTTGCATTTGCAGGATGTGGCCTAACTGTTCTGCTGGGGCACTACGGGCGTTTACATCCAGTGGAGACCATTTTAAAACGGGAATACAGCCAGTTATTTTAAAAGATAGGGAAACCGTGACGTCAGGAAGTATATATATTTGGCTTTTACTCCGGTTTCCTTGGCATTGAGACTCTTGAAATTCTTGGAAACTCTCAAGTGGTCTTTTTTCATAGGGTGATGAGTTGGCTGATGAGGAAGCGTGGGGGTGGGATCTGGAAAAACCTGGGCAGGACTGGAGGACTGGAACGTCCAACCAGCCTTCCCAACCTTCAAAGGGTGGAGTGGGAGGGGAGGAAGGGGCTCAAGGCCAGGTTGATCACAGTGTGGTCCCTATGTAATTATATCACATCCCTATTCACGCAGCCTCTATCAACCCCAAAGGGCAGAGACTAGAAGCTTCTAGAGAGCTGAACATGTAGCAACTCCTGGAGAGTGGAAGAGAAGAATGGACAGGAGGTCCATATCGCTAACGACATGTCTTGAAGGGTGCCCCTCACGCTCTGGTAGTCATCGCTATCCCTTGTGATGCCTTTTATAGTACACCCTAAAATAGAAGCAAGGGTTTCCTCCAGTCCTTTAAGCTGCTCTAAACTCATCAAACCAGAGGAATGGGTTGCGGGAAGCTCGATTTGTAGCTGGCTGGTCAGAAGCGCAAGGAGCACCATGGCAATGGCCAATGGCACCTGCAGGTGGAGTCCAGTCTCATTCGGGGCACTTTCTCTTGCTCCCCGGCCGCGATGAGGCGAGCAGCCACAGGCTCCGGTATCACGATTTCTATGTCACCTCAAACCCAAAGCAATGGAGTCCGCTGGAAACACAAGACCATGACCCACATAACCCTTTCCCCAAGCGAAGCTGCTTTCTCGGGTATTTTGTCACAGAGATCGACAGCTGACTAGTACCCAGTACCACGGAAATGCACTCGTACAGTGTGTCGATTACTAGTCAGCTTTGGCCACGGATCAAGATGCTTACGCTGATCCATGGAAACGCGCAGCTATCTTCCCTGGCTATATCAAGATATACTTCACCACTGAAAGATTAAAAAACTCTGCTGAAGACCGACCACTCGGGTCTTATCAACGCAGTCTTTTACGTATGGCCCCAGTCTGAATGGTTACGAACTTTCCAACGGGAACAGGAGTGAGGAAGGCAAGCGACTAGCGGTTCCCAAGGTAGGGAAGCTCGGGTGGAGACTGGAGATGGAGCTGGGGTGCCCGCGAGCGCAGACCCACGACACGGCTGGGGAGGGAGGGAGCTCGTCCACACCACAGTGGCAGAGGGAAGAGGAGATGCATGGAGAATGACAGACGCAAGCTCAAGACAGAGCGACCGGCGCCCCCTGGGTTCTCCTCCCCAGCAGCCCTGCCTAGGCGCCTGCGGAGCGCGGCAGGACCGCACGAGCCACGGGTAGAGTCAGGCGCTAGGACTCCACCAATGTGGCCCAACTGCCCTGGCCCACTTGCTGCGTGTCTGAGAAAGGGCATCGATGTCTCTGTGTTTCGGCTTTGCATTCATCATGTGAAGATAACAAAAATGTTTATCTCTTAGGGGTGTTACAAAGATTCAAGTAGTGACAAAACGCTAAAAAAAAAAATAGCACTAGGTGTACATAGAAAGTTACACGCGGCACTATGGATGGATAGACAGGGAAGCAGAGAGGAGCCTTCAGCGGCCTCCGCAAACGCGTCCACACACACTCGCAGCCCACAGGCTCTCCCTGTGAGGATTCCACACGTGTGCACAGTGTCCTCGGAACAAGCCCATCCCCTCGCTACCAGGGAAACCAGGCCGTTGACTCTGCTACCGGGACAGACACAGAGCAGACAAGCTAGCGAGCTCGCTCACCTGGGCGCTTCCTCTCTGATTATGGCACTTTAAGGAACCTCAGGAAAGAAAGACGACCAAGAGAACGTTGTAGGGATAGGCAGGGTTTTTTCTAAAACAATCAGCATGAATTGACTTGTCTAGGACCGTCCGAACTTGATTGGAATCAACTGTGTTTGAGAGCTGGATCAGCTATGCAACAGCCCCAGACCCAGGAGCCAGCCAATCGGATTCCTCAGTCTATTACCCTCCTTTCATTACAAAATGGGATTTTTTTTTTTTATCGTATTAGCCTAACTTCTCTTGCAATGAAAGAATCTCCCTTGAGCATAACTAGCCTTCTGGGGCTCTTTTCATCTTCACACTACCCCCTTACCCCCAGATCACACCTCCGGTGGTCGACTAAATCAAACCAATAGCAATCGTCTAGACACGTGGGCGTCGCCAGGGTTCTGATCTGTCCTCTAAGACTCCACCAAGAGCACCTATGCCTGATGGGAATTTTTTCTGGTTTCAGACAATTAGTTTTGTCAATTCTGTGTTCAGAACTTTCTTGAGTGGCAACTGTGTGTCAAATCCACTCTGCTAACCCAGCACCTGAGCCCAAGATTCATATCCTACCCATTAACAGGCACAGTCAACTGAGGGAAGAGGCACTCCCAGAGGAAGGAAAAATACATCTGCAAATTCTGCGTATGAAAAGAGGCTCAAAAACAAACACACAAAAACCTAGAAAATAACAAACGTGGAGAGGATATGAAGGAACTGGAACTTTTATAGGCGATTGGTGGGAATACAACATGGTGCGACGGTTATGGAAAAGCTATTTCTAAAAAAATGTAAAATTAGAGCAGTATTTTTCACAATAGCCAAAATTTGGAATCAAACCAAGTGTCCACTAGCAGATGAATGGAGAGGCAAAAGGTGGTTCAAAGCACGTAGCAGAATATTATTCAGCTCTAAGAAGGAAGGTATTTTAACACATGCTACAACATCAATGAGACTTGAAGATATGTACTAAGTGGAATGAATAGTCACAAAAAGACATATAATTCCAATTACATGAAGTATCTAGAGTAATCAGACTCAAAGAGACAAGAAATAGAATGGTGTCTCTAAGAGGTCATGGGAAAGGGAAAACTAGTTTTCTTTAACAAGTATAGAATTTCACTTTTGCAAAATGAAAAGAATTGTGGAGCTTGGTTGTACGACATAATGAATTTCCCCTCAGTTCTTCCTACTCACAGGTGTCCTAGCTACAGCTCCAACCAACCATAGATACCTAATATTTGGAAACAAGCTGGGTGCTGGTAAGTTAGATAATCCTAGCTACTATAAGCCTAGCTACTTGGAAGACTATTTACATAAGCATTAAATGTAAGGCTTGAAGGCAGATTTAGCAATTAACTAGCTCATGTCTTTTTACTCCAACTCTGTACAACCTGAAGACAGTATTAATCAATTGCAGCAAACTTCCTGCACAGTGCGTTTCCATGAGGAGCTCCAGAGCTGTACTCCAACCGGCCAGAATCGGAATAGAAGATGCAACCCAACCTCCCTGTGATTTTCAGCTGGAATCAGATGGCTCATGCCCATGAAACTAGCTATTCAGGAGGCTGAGATCGGAGGTTCAAAACCAACCCTGGCAATAAAGTCCTTGAGACTCTTGTGTGCAATTAACCAGCAAAAAACTGGAAGTGGAGGTATGGCTCAAATGGTTGAGCACCAGCCTTGAACAAAAAAAGCGAAGAGACAGCACCAGCCAAATGCCAGTGCTGGAACAAATAAAAATTTCTGACACTCCTTCGCTTTCTTCCTGAGCTTTAAGCTCATATTACTAATATATTCATTCGTCTCAACAATTCTTCTATTTATCCAGTGTATTTTGGGACCTATTAATTGTGACTATGTGGGGTTTTCAAAGAGCAAGGGCCATTCTGAATGGTTTTCCGTACCGCAGAAACATACAATGATATCACCAATTGCTGGCCTGCGTTTCAGAACTTAGGGGAGTTTTACAGCACAGATATAAAGGGGCTTGGAATTGCTAAATACCAAATCTAAGGAAGTCAAGGTCATCATTTGATGGTAACAGACATTGTAATTAATAGCTTATCACACTATCTGAGCAAAAAGGGAAGGATTTTTTAAAAAACATTCTTCAACCTGGAAGTTGCACTTGCCACCCAACAAAGAACAATTGTTTATGTAAGCCAGCCTGCCAGAGAAGCAAAAGAATAAGCAAGCTAACAAAAGCAGGGCATTTTACAAAGCTGTGTGGGAACAGCATAGGAACTCGAAACACCCAGCACACTTAGGGATCTGCCCAAAGTCAATACAAAGAGATCCTGGCCAGGGACTGCTTGGCCCACGCCTATGATCCTAGTCAATCAGAAGTCTGAGACCTAAAGATCCTGGTTCGAAACCATCCAGGGAAGACAAGTCTATAAGATTCTTAGCTTCCAGTTAGTCAGCAAAAAGCCAGAAGTGGAAGTGTGGCTGAGTGGTAGGGACCTAGCCTTGAGCAGAAAAGAAAGCGAGAGGGGCTGGGGATATGGCCTAGTGGCAAGAGCACTTGGCTCGTATACATGAGGCCCTGGGTTCGATTCCCCAGCACCACATATATAGAAAACGGCCAGAAGGGGCGCTGTGGCTCAAGTGGCAGAGTGCTAGCCTTGAGCAAAAAGAAGCCAGGGACAGTGCTCAGGCCCTGAGTTCACGGCCTAGGATTGGCCAAAAAAAAAAGAAAAGAAAGCCAGAGCAAGAGGCTCTTAGTTCAAAAGTACATGCGTGTGCACACACACCCACGACCGCGAGCAGCTCAACAAAGAGAAGACGTTTAAACTCAGAAACGTATTCACTGGAAAGGCACCAAGCATCCTCTGTAGTCGACTTATCAACCTGATAGGAGTAAGACATCAATCTCCAAACCACCAAACACCCCTTGCACTGCTAATAGGAAGAATTCCTCACCAGTTGGTGACTGCCACACCCACAGAGCAGAAGACACTCTTGAACAAAGTCACGGATGGCTTGACGGACAAAGGAGACGGGCTCATCTGGCCTAAGTTGGCGTATTCCACCCCCACTCCCAGGAAGCATGAAAAAAAAATCTCTTCTCAGAGAAGCAAAACGACACTCTAGAATTCCTTGCAACTCAGGGGCGGGGGGCAGGGGGGGGCGGAATTAGATAATTGCTACCAGAAAGAAACATTCTTGTGGAAAGAGGTCCCTCCCGCTCCTCACACCTGTTCAGCTTTTTAAAAAAGGCAGCATAATAGAGCCCAGTGGCGGAAGGGAAATGCACAATCACTGGAGAGTCATTAATGCAGGAAAGGATACACTGAGGGCTCAGTGCCTACCTTGAAGCATTAACCATTATTAACCTCGGCTTCCACCGAATTACAATGGGCATCATTCTGCACTGAATACCTACCCAAAATCTGGCTCTGTGCTCAGGGTTGCTATGGAGACGTGTAGGCAGAATGCAGGAGACTCGGTTCCTAAACTCTTAGGAGTTTACTCTTTCTTCTTCCCTCCCTGCCTGATTGATTGACCAATTGATTTTGTGATTCTCGGGGGTTGAGCTCAGGGCCTCATGGGTGCTAAGAAGCACTTGAGACACTTTTGTTTCTCTTTATTCTTTTTAAGAGGTTCTTACACTTTTGGGGGACAGCCTCAATGGTGATTCTCCTATCTCTGTCACCTGCAGACCTGTGATACAGGGATGTATATAGTAGGGATGCAGAACCACCTCAGTCCAGCCTGGAGCCACAAGTCTATTTCTACATCACAAGTGGCATAAGTGACTATACTTTCTTGAAGAGATGTAAACATGGACTCCTTTGGAAGCAATGCATGACACACTGTTCCGACAAAATAGAGAAGCATAAAAAGAGTACAAAGGCTACCAAGAGGTCCGACTGCAGAAGAATATTTCATATTCCAAGCTACTAGCTACTCTTTTTTTTTTTAAAGCATTTCTTATTTACCTGTACTCCAGGCATAAAGGTATAGGTGCTTTTTGGAAAGATGAAATAAACAGGACCTAGTTTCTTCCTATAACAATCCCAACTATCCACTTACCTTGTTTCTTGGGCATCTGCTAAGTGCCAAGCACTAAACTAGGTGATCTGGAATTACAGAAGCTAAGTGTGCCTTTATCTTCAAGGAGTAAATAGATAGACACACACACACACACACACACACACACACACGAGTTACTTACAAAACTGTGCTAATTCTGACAAAGGAGAGGGCTATAACTTAGTTTCTTCTACACACAGAGCTGACTGTACCTTTGTGTTAAAGAACAGAACCCAGAATGTGGTAAGAATACAGACTCTGTGAAAACCAGTCTCATCAATGTGGGAGACAGCCTTTGGTGTTTGTTTTGTGCACCTGCTGATTCAACTCATGCCAACTCAATCCTCAAAGTCCTTGAGGAACAGAATCCCTGTTCCTGGCCATGTTTTACCACCTTGCACAGAGCCCCCCGCCCCCCCAAAAAATTGGCAATTTATAATTACCCAATGAACTAAAGAATTTTCCTAGTCTTAGTCAAACTGTATGCTAAGACTTAGACAGACCTAAAAGTTGCCTATGTGTTGCTTGCAAGCCAGCACTTATTTAAAATATTAGAACAGGAGGGCAGGAATCAGCTTCAGCACTCTGTTTATAAGAGGTCTTGTGTTTGCAGGTTCTGTCCACACACTCATAGGAAGAGGCCAACCATTAATTTGCCGTTGGCATGCGCACACTATAAACTTGTATTGTTGATGCATGCGCTTTGTTCCTTTTGCCAAACTCTGTGTTTGGGGCAGGGGAACAGTTTCTCCCACTGGATTCTGCCCAGTATTCATTCTCCCTCACCAGCTCCGCCTCCAGACTCCTTATGCAAATTAGCTACATCAGAGTCTCTAAATAAAACTTCCCAATGCAAACCAAGACTTTCAAAATGCCACACAGACGAGCCCATGACAAGACTACGGTATTTTCTGGTAGACTGATACTACCTCTGCGATTTGCTACACAAAAAAAGGGTGTCCAGAACTTATGCTTGCATCAGATTGTCCACAGAGGTAGAAACAAAGAGCAGCGCGCTCTCTGCTCATCGCTGAGCTCCAGCTGAGTGGACCATGTGATAGAACAGAATACATTACCTATTTTTTTGTTCATCTAGTTATCAGTGATGACTTCTATGGGCAAAAAAGAGCTCTATTTAAGATGCCGTTTCTCCCAGTCTAGTGAGAATCAATGCAGACGGGGTCTTAAGGATGGAGCCCCTAGAATGAACTTAATCTCCTCTGTCCAGCTTGCCTAGGAAGAAGAGGGAACTTTACCAAGCAGTGGGTTAAAATTAAAGTTGCTCAAGAGACAACTTGGAAAAGAAAAACATGTCCCACTTTCTTGGGGACATCTTTTTCTTTGAAGAGTCTCCCCTGGAAGCAGACTCTGTGGGGACGGAAGCTACGCCAATCTGTCTTTATTTCTCACGCACCTGCCTTCTTCAGTTCCACTCCGTCTCTTGCCTATTTGGAATTTCTTTGTAAAATGTTTGTCTGCCCTACCCGGATGACTCTCCTTCCACTGAATTGTCACTCATAAGTCCTAAGTCATTTCCACACAGATTTGCATCTGAGGAGGAAATAAAAGACAGAAAGAACTGAGTTTTGGGGTTTTGTTTTGTTGTTGTTGTTGTTTTTTTGCATCTTAATCATTTCCCCAGGCGCTATGGCTTCTCATTAAACTACCTTAAGTCTTGAAGGTGATGTTTTAATGAACAGTCCATGCTTCTTGCCAGCAGTGGTTTTGCTCCTAGCCAACTTGTCAGTCCCTGTCAGTACTTGTCAGTCCTTACCTATTAGGGCAGGGCAATGACCCAGAGACTTGGTGTTCTATCGTGACAAGTCTTTGTGAGTTTGCGGCTATCGGCAGGTGGTTGCCAGGCAGCAGAGGGCAAGGAAAGGCCCAGACTCTTCCTTACCTGCCCAGGAAGAGGATGCACAACAACACTTGAGCACATGATAGAGACATGGGGCCTCTTGGTACTACACAATGTTACGTGGAGAGGTTTCTCCAGAGAGCAAGAGAGATTTCAGAAGACATAATAATCTCAGATGGCTACTCCCATGAATCATTGCAACAAGACAGGAAAGCCAAAGTCATTCTGAACATTATCCCCTTCAGGTCACAACTACTTTCACAAAACACCCAGAAACCCCTCGTAGAAATGATGGCCCGAGAGGGTCACGTGATGGCTCTGTCTCTCCCCAAGTGGGAAGGAACACCGTCTCGCGGGACGCAAACTCCTTCTCTAGGCTTCTGTGCACACGTCACACGCATGAAGAAATTTATCATTAGCAACGGGAACCACTGAATAGCTGAGTCCACGGGAAGCAAGCGGCTTATCCGCTGTGGCTGCATTGAGGTAACACATTTTCCATCTTGGAAAATGGCCTGCCATGGTTGCCAGTGTGGCTCATTCTGGTACCACATCAACTCCGGGCTTCATTTGCAGCAATGCTCTGATTTGCCTGCACCTCGAGATCTGATAAGATTGGAATATACTGGGGTTCCCCAGAACGTACTGTTCAAGCTTGTCTTCTTAGCGCCCCACAAGGGAGACACAACAGTTCCAAAGATAATGTCAGCGACACTTGGAAAATGCTGCTCTAAAGGGACAATTTTGGCTTATTTAAAATGGCAAGATTTTCCCCTCGTGCACCCTTAAGTTAGTTTTACTTATTGAATTTTTCTATCAAAAGTTCTGAAAAGGCTATCTTTTTTTTGTCCTTACAGAGTTGGAAACTAGAACTTTTGAGGTTCCTACCTGATTTGAGCTATATGTAATCCAAGAATTTTAACGTAATACACGGGACTAAAAAACTCAGATGGCACCCTAGTTCCTAATTAAAATCCTTCCTGAGTCATGTTACCATGGTTACCACGATTTCTCAGAGCCCTAGGCTCCTTGGGTGAGAAAGTTTTGCTCTAAGGCTCAGGTGGTTATTTCCAGGTCTGGGCAAGGCTGATTCCTAGGGGGTATGGATGTCACTGACAAGCCTAACAGCTCAGGGTAGTTTCTGCCCCCATAATAACTAGCTGCTCATCTCATTTCAATAAGGAAGTGTTGGGACAGTCTTCTCATCCCATTTTTAGAGAAGAGGAAGCAAGCGAGAGCCTCAACCACAGCGAACGGCTTGCCCAAGGTTACTCAGCCAGTGAGTGAGAGATATCAGACACGAACTAGGATTTCTGACACTACAGCTCCCCAACACTGGGGTACACATACAATATCAATGTGTTAGTCTCACACTCCGCTTGGTTTCTATGGCCCCTTGCCTGTTCAAGAGCACAGACTTGGGGCTGGGCTGTCAAGAGATCTGTAGCATCCTTGGGCAGATTATTTCAGCTCTCGATCTCTGTTTTGTGGTCGTGGGCTGGGTTGATAGTTCTCCTCTCATGAGGTTGTTCTAGGGATTAAATGAGTTATTAAGCCTAACATCCTTAAATACACACGTGGCCCATAGGAAGTACTAGATAAATGGGATCTCATCTTAGCTGCTGAATTGCTCTTTCATTCAATGAGTTACAATTGTAGCCAAAGAACCAGAGAGTCTCCAGCCATCGGAGGCTGTGGAAGAGGTCTATTCTGCAAGGTGGGCAGCCAAGGCAATCCGGGAACAAAGCAAGCAGTGGTCATGAGAACAAGCCCAAACCGTGAGATCAAATCACAGCCCCGGAGGCCTTGATGTTCAAAGCCAACAGCAGCAGTTGCTTCTCCCTGTGGTCAATCCCCCTGTCTTTGACATCAATCTAGAAGACATCTGCTCAGGCAGAAGAACGCTTGCAATGACACAGATAGAGAAAGCCTCTCTGTTCACAAAGGCTGCCATTTTTTTTTCTCTCTTTTTAAACAGCAGGTTTCTCCTTCCCCCGATAAAAATCAGTTTTGCTTTCACTGAGGGAAACTTTTTTTTTTTTTCCCTCT
The DNA here is from genome assembly GCF_023159225.1 of Perognathus longimembris pacificus. NCBI lineage: Eukaryota > Metazoa > Chordata > Mammalia > Rodentia > Heteromyidae > Perognathus > Perognathus longimembris. Next base: position 41,837,285 of record NC_063181.1, on the reverse strand, counting down.
TCCAGAATTTAAATTCCATGCACAGCTCGCGAGCTTCAAAAAGGCATTTGCTTTTTGGAGCTTTTCAAAGGTACTTTAAACTGGTAGGAGGTCCGAGAGACCATGGAGCAAGCCGTGAGTTCCAGCCTACTAGCACGAAACTAGTTGTTGTTTTTTTCTTTATAAACCCACACGCGCAAAGATTCCTCTTTTCTAATTTTGGCACGGAAGCCTATTCACGGTCACACCCAGGGCCTGAGCGCACGCTCGCTCGGCTCCGCGGACTCGGCCTCTCCAAGTCTGGTGGCCTAGGCTCTCCCGGCCCTCTTCTGCACGCTTAACCAAAACGAAGGGTCAGGGCTTCCCGAAAGACGGCGCTGAGAGAGGGGGGCACCAAGTGCACCCGGTTCTAAAATCGTGGGAACCTACAGGGAGCAAGAGCTCTGCAGGGCCTTGGGAGCTGGGGTGTTGGGGGGAAGCCTGGGGCTGGGCCCCTACCTCCGAAGCATCTGCGCTACCGCTGGGTCTCAATCCCGGCCCCGGGCGCTCCTGTGACCGACGGGTTTCGCGCAGCCCACCCGAGCAGGGCTCTGCTGGTGGGTTGGTTTGCAGAGCCTGAAATGCGCACGGAGGAATCCACCTAAGCGCCCCCGGGCCTCTGGGCAGACACGGGTCTCTGGAAGGAGGACTGACCAGCGGGCCTCTGGGCAGGACACGGGTCCCTGGAAGGAGGACTGACCAGCGGGCCTCTGGGCAGACTCGGGTCCCTGGAAGGAGGACTGACCAGCGGGCCTCTGGGCAGACTCGGGTCCCGGAAGGGGGACTGAGCAGCGGGCCTCTGGGCAGACTCGGGTCCCCGGAAGGGGGACTGAGCAGCGGGCCTCTGGGCAGACACGGGTCTCTGGAAGGAGGACTGACCAGCGGGCCTCTGGGCAGACACGGGTCCCTGGAAGGAGGACTGACCAGCGGGCCTCTGGGCAGACTCGGGTCCCCGGAAGGGGGACTGAGCAGCGGGCCTCTGGTCGAGAGGCTCTGCTCCGACCCAGGAAGAGTTTCCTTTGGGTGGGTGTGGGGGGGTACCTTCCCGCACGGACACGCAGGTGCTCACCTGGACTTGGGAGGGGGCGGGGGAGGGGAGAACGTCTCCATCCCGCTCCGATCCTTGGGAAACTCGAAGGCGAACGAGGCCGACTTGCTCATGCCGGCCCCGGCCCTGCCGTCGCCGCCGGGGTGCAGGCGGTGCCAGGTGGCGGCGTCGGCGAGGTGGGCCGGGCCGTTCCCGGTCCTTCGCCCCCAGCTCTGGGCCCACAGCCCCTGCTCGGCCTCCTCCTCCTCCTCGATGCGGCTCCAGGCGGCGGCCGCCTGGAACGGGGGGCGCCTGGGGTCGGCGGCCGGCGGGGAGGCGGCGGCGGGCTCGGCCGGGCCGCCCTGGGCGAGGGGGGCCGGGGGGGAGGCGCGCGGGGAGGCGGGGGACCCCCCGGGGCTGCCCCGGGACAGCTTGGGGGGGATGGCCGGCCGCCCCGGGGCGCCGGGCTCCGGCGGGTCCTCGGCCTCCTCGGGGCTCGCGGGTCCCCGCGGCCACTGCACGCCCACGGCGGAGTCGGGGCTGCTCAGGGCGATGGTCCGGCGGTCCTCCTCGGGGTGGGCGGCCACCACGGTGAGGGTGGCGGCCCCCGGGGGCGCCGGGCCCGGCCCCGCCCCGTCCCTGCGCGGGCCCGACGGCCCTTTCGGGGCCCAGGCGGCCCCGGCCCGGCCCCGAGGCCTCGAGGGCCCCGGCGCCGCCTTCTTCCGCTTGGTGCTCTCGGCGTAGATGGGCTCGGGCGGGGCCGGGGCTCGGGGGTCCCCGGCCGGCCCCGGGCGCTCGCTGGAGTCCGCCGGCCGCCGCCCCGGGGCCGGGTCCTTCCTGAGGGCGCAGTACTCGCTCTCGGGGTGCGGGCCACGGGGGCTGCCGCCGTCGGACCCGCGGCGCGCCCCCTCCGCGCGGGGCCGGGCGCACGCCGGGGCGCCCTCCGCGGGCTCCGGGGCCTCGGCGGCCGGGCTGCCCGGACAGCAGTCCCGGATGGAGCAGTACTCCCCGCCCTCGCCGTCGCCGGGCGCCGGGCACCGCGGGTCGGCGCCGTCCTCCGAGGGCGGGCCCGGGGGGCAGCCGGGGGCCGTCCCCGCCAAGGCCGCCAGCTTGCGGCGGAGGCTCTCCTGCGCCGAGGCCGGCTCCTCCGCGGGGCGGCGGGCCGCGGGGAAGGCCGGGCTCTTCTCGCCGGGCTCCGGGCTGGGCGGGCCGGCGGCGGCGCGGGCCGGGGGGCCCGGGGGCCGGGGCCCGCCTCCGAAGCCGCCCGGGTACTCCAGGGCCGCGTCATCCTGCTTCGGGAGGGGCAGCTGGCCGGGCGCTCGTCTCCAGATGACCTGCACGGGCCCAGGGGTGAAAGAGCCGCATTAGAACTCAGGACCGGGGGCAGCGCGGGGGGCGTGGGCCCGGCCCGGGAGATCCCGTGTAGGATGTCGGGGCTTTGTTTTTGTTTTGTGCTGGCTAACATCTTTTCTTTTGGGGGGGCGGGGGAGCGGGAGAAAGCCCTGACCCAGCACATTCCGAGGAAATAAGATCAGAAGGATTTCTAAAACACCTGATCAAAGCGTCTCAGCAGGTTTAGGACGGGTCTGGGGTTTTCTTGGTAAGCCATGCCAAACAGCTGTTGTCTCTTCCAGTTAACAAGGGTGCTCTCGGCCCCGACCCGCTCAAGTGGTTGGACTAGTTGGGCTACAAGATGTGGACCAGGCATTCCCATCAAAGAAATCACTGTCCCCTCCTTCTTTCCCTTTCAAAGCTCCTCGCTTCCTTACTTTCAGAAGCAGTCTCCAAGCAGGGCCTGAATCTGGATCCCTTCCCAGGACTCTGAACTTCGCCCCTGGCTTATCTAGGTAAAGGTTGAAGTGTCCAGAGTGGCTGGGTGAATGGGTGTGACCCGCAGAAAGGAAACACAGCAGCCTTAAGAGGGACACGGACTTCACTGCGGCCACAGGAAATGCCAGTCTTCGTTAAGAATGTCCTGACTCAAAGCTGACCTTTGTTTGCACATAGGCTCACCACATATCTTGACTACTTCGGCTAATACAATCTAGAACATGCAAAAAGGTCAATCTGAAGCAATCTTGAGCATACCGTCTCTGAGATGGGCCCAGCCGCCTAGGTCTACAGACCCTCAATAATTACACCTTTGTAGGAGTTACCAGTGAGATAAACCGACGGGCCGACCTTCCAGGGGTGTAACTGCTCTAATTATCTGAGATCAAAGCTAGCAAAACCCAAGCTTCTAAACTGGTAGAATGAATACTGGCTGGGTACTAGATGATCATAAGCCATTCGTGGTAATATTTTAAGTGGGATCATGGCATTGTGATTATACATATTATTAAGCTCGTAATTTCCGAAGTCACCCTTAAGAGTGCTTTATTGTATGAATATATAATTATTATGTGATATATATTAATAGCCATTGGTTGATAATGTCTGAGAACATGCTTACAGATGGACAGATAGATCCATCTAGTACAGGGACTGAAACTCAGGGCCTCACCTCCACTTGTTTTCTTTGCCGGTTAATTGGAGATAAGGCATTTCTTCCCGGGCCGGGTTCGCACCACAATCCTCCCATCTCAGTTTCCTGAATACGTAGGATTACAGGCGCGAGCCACCAGCGCCAAGAGCTTTTTCTCGTCTGCCTTTATACAAGTCTCCAAATCACTGGAGGAAACTGGATGAATAGCTATGAGCTTAAAGGGACCGGGGGACAACAGAGGGCAGAAAGAGCCTAACGGCAAGAACCATCCCAGGACGAGTCACCCTGCAGGATTCCTGCTCCAACAGCCCCGGCTGGCGGCGGTCCAGCCGCCTCCTGCCAGCTAGGAGCAGCCCCTGGGAAGATTCCAGAAGGGTGAGTCAGCCTCACCTGCGGGCCGGCCTCGGTCCGCGCCTCCGTCCGCGTGTCGGAGGCCTCGGAGCTCATGACGGTGGGCTTCACGGCGATGGTGGGCTTGGAGTAGGGCGAGCCGTCATCGTCCAGGCGGCCGGTCTCGGGCCTGGGGGGCAGGCGTGGGGGCGGGGGCAGGCTGCCCGCCCTGGCCGGGGCCTGGCCGACGGCCGGCGGGTGGTCGCTCCGCAGACAGAAGCAGTTCTTGCAGGACCTGGGCTTCCAGATGTGCTCCACAAAGTCACTGCACGCAGACATCTTGGGGCCCTCGGGGTTCAGTCGCGGGGTCTGGCGCATGGTGAGCCCGTGGCGAGTGGGTTCATTGTGTGCCCGGGTCCCCGGTGCCGTCCCGGAGGCGGTGGAGGTGGCAACCGGAGCGACCTCCCGGAAAGGCGGGACGCCGGCCCGGTGAGGGTCTTCCCCCCTCCAGAAGATGGGGGCGCCGGCAATTAGAATGTGGTCAGCAGCCTGGGGGGAGGGCGAGAAGGAAGAAAGGCAGGATGAGCATCTCACTCACGGCGGGGCCGCCCTCCTCGCTGGTCACAAGGCTCTGGCCTCCTTGCGAGCAGACCGGCCTCCTTAGAATCCGTGAACTCGAAACCCAGCTGAAGCACGAAAGACTTCTGTAAAATACTGAAGGTGCGGGGAAGTTACGAGGAAAAACCACCACCACGACCAACAGCAACTACGAGGCAGGATGAAGGTGACCGTGAGACATCGAGGAAGAGGGGGAGGACGAGCCCCTCAGAGCCACGAGAACCACAGAGCGGTGTGGCAAGTAAAAGCAACAGCCATCGGATGATCGCTCTCCATTTTTTGGTTAGTTTTCTTTTTTAGATTAAGGAGTTGCATAAATAAGTTTCAATTCCGTGAATCAGGGACAACACGCAATTAGGGACCAAGAACTACACAAGAGGAAAAGCACCCCCGGGCCCTCAAGGTGCCTGAAATGGACGCTGTGATACACACTGCGGGAGAGGTAGACTGTTGGGGTCTGGGCCGGACCCCCAGGGCGAGCCTGTCAGGAGCTCTGGCACCCGGGGAATCCTGCCCCTCCCCTGGCTTACTAGACGTCATTCAACCCGGAGCTGACAAAGCTGGGTGCTGTCAGCTGAGGGGGAGGACAGGAGAGCCCCGCACGCACCGGCACGGCGGGAGAGAGTGAGAGGAGGAGAGCAGATAGCCATTTTACACCGCATGGACCTGAAGACAGACAGGGAATCCACTTCCCGGGGTCCACCGCTTCTGGGGATAAAGCTGCAAGCACCGTTTGCCCCTGGTGGATTCACGCTTGCGGAGGAGCTCAGGGGGCCGCGGGCGTGAGGCTGTTCCCCCGGATAACCCCGCCAGGAGGCTGGCGATGGGAACACGCAACCGAGACCCCAACTGAGACCCGTCCACGGGTACTGAGGTGGTTGGTGTGGGAAAGAGGGGCCAACGTTGCCGGGTCACCTCAGAAACCCCGGCGCAGGCGGAGACACACTCCACTTCTGCCTTCTCCTATGGGGAATGAGGACCATCTTTCCAGAAACAGGAACAGAACCCTTCTTGAGACCCCCGAGACAGGCAGGTTCTCATGGGGCGAGCGGGGCGGGCTCTGGCTGCTCTAGGGGTTTGTGCCCCACTTTGCACTACGAGAGTTCACACGAAGTCGGTGCCCTTCCAACAAGACGAGCAGGGTTGACTGCGCCAGGCATTCCCAAGATCATTCCAGAGCGTCTGCGGGGCGCCCTCCCTGGCTTCTCCCCCACACTCACTCATGGCTTCAGCCGAGGAGTGCTGAAGCCGACAGCATTTCTTTTCCCTCCAAAGGGAACGGGAATGCGTGCGTGTGCCCGTGACATCTTTAGGCTGCAGGGCCTTAGAAAGCTCTTTCTTGAAGAGCTGTTGGTGAGGTTCTCCTCCAAACACACGCAAGTTGCAGCTTCTTCCCCAGCCAAATTCAACAGAGAGCGGTCACTGCTGGCCTGCGACGAAGCAGGCTTTTCTTTTCTCCTACAGTGTCAGGCCACAGAGAGCTGCAAGTTTGCTGCTAATTCTTTTTTTTTTAAAGGGGGGGGCAGATATATTCTTCCCCAAGGGAGGGGAGAATGTGACTCTGGAGAAGCTGGTGTGTGAAGGCCGGCTAACCCCTGCCATCCATTCGGAAGCTAGTCAGGCCACCCACAGGCCAGGTACAGGCCGGGCTTGAAGACTGCGGCGGTAGCTCTGTACAGATTTCTTAACTTCCTCCTAGCTCTAGGTCAGGCTGGGCTGAGGCCTCTTGTATCTAACCACTTTCGGGGGAGGGGGGGGAACACACCTATTTACAAAGAATGTATTTTGGGTGATGACATCTTATTTCTCCTCAGCAAGCATCTCAGAACACAGTGCTGTCGTAGGGAGACAGACACCCCACTTTCAGAGGTGCCTCTCTTTTGGCTTTGCCACCCTGAGGGGCTGGATTACGGTCATACTGGAAGGTTCCTTGAGACCCCTGGCTTCATTTGTGATCACTCTCTCAGTCTGTCCTTCCCCCCCCCCCCCACACACACACCGACTTTGAACGTCTCTGCAGATTCCACCACACAACTACCCCCACACAAAGACTTTCATCAGACATCATTCAATCAGGGAAACAAACGTAGTCCTGGGCTTCCCAGCACCGCTGACTCCCTGTGTCCTCTGGACATTGGTTTCTCAGTCCTAGCAAACTGACTATGCCACCGTGCCGGTGGAGCCAGTCAGGAGTCTTTCCAATGCTCCCCTGGGCCTGGGATCTCCGATTTGTTTTGGGTGAAAGACGGTGAAGCATACAGCCACTCGCGGAGCAGGAGCAGAGCCGGAGCAGAGCCGCCTGGCCGCGCCAGCTCTCTGCAGCCTGGGAAAGGCACCTTCCCTGCCCACATTCCTTCCCAGGCAGGGCGGGGCGGGAAGGCAGGCATCAGAATTATGCAAATTCCCCCATTTTAGTGGGAGGCTGCAGTGTGAGATTAAGGGGGGAAAAAAAAGATCTCAGCATTCTTTCTGATCCAAGTGATGATAAAACAGCTTTGCCTCTGCAAACTTCTGCACAAGGCTCTGTGGCTACAGCTCACAAGAGCCAGGCTGCCCCTGTTGGGGAAAGAATCTAAAGGATCAGGGTAGCCAGATCCACAAAACTACACGTTGGCACACACACACACACACACACACAGCTGACCCCAGCTACTGGGCAAGCTGAGAGCTGGGGAGCAAGGTCCCGAGCCAACCTGGGCAGAGAAGTCAGTGAGACTTAGAAAGATAATAACCTAAGTATTAGTGTTCCATGGTTACTCCTCATATTTATACGGAGAGCGGATGGCATGCTTTGCTCCCAAGTGACACAATTCCAGAAAACTCTCATCCTAAAAAAAAACAGTGAAATTCATGCAATGCCCAGGAAGGGAACTGTGTCTGGAAAGCGTCTGGATTTCAGTGTGTTCCAGCTGACCAAGGGGAAGAAGGACTCCGCAACCTCAACACACATGCACACACGCATACACACATGCACACACACATCCACATCCACACACACGCACACACACAGGCGAGCGGCCGCGTTCACAGGGCTTCCCACTTCCCTTCTGCACGGCGGTGGCCGGGTGATCTGCTCCGGGAGGAGGAGGGCGCCTGTGCGCCCGGTACCGGACGAGGGCCAGGGGGCTCGGGGCTGCCGCCGACCCGCAGCCTGCCCACGGGCTCCCTCACGGTCGGGGCGCCCCGCCGAGCTCCCTCGTGCCCCGCGCCCCCGGGGGGAGCCGCCACACCCGCAGCCGCGCGCTTCCCCCCGCGTCGCCACCGGCCCGCCCGCGGCTCAGCGAGGGCTGAGGTTTCTAAGTGCGCGGGGGGGGGGGGGGGGGGCGGGGTGCGCATGGGGGCGCGGAGGGCGCATGGGGGTGCGCGGGGGCCGCGGGGGGCGCGGAGGGCGCATGGGGGTGCGCGGGGGCCCGCGGGGGTGTGCGCAGCGTGGCCGGGGTGGGGGCCACGCACGTGGGAAGCCCGTGCTCCGGGAGGCGCGTCCCGGGGCTCACGCGCTCCGCACGGGGCCGCCCCGCCCCTGGGCACCGGGTGCCCCCCCCCCCGGCCATGCCCGCCCGGACCCCCCGCGGCCTCCGCCGCTCAGCTCCGGGGACAATGCGGCTCCCCCGCCGCCCCTCCCGGCGGAACTCCAGGGAAAGTTTCCCCGGGCCGAGCCGCACACACCGCCGGGGGCTCCGCGGGGCCCCCGACCCCCCCCCCCCGCCCGGCCCCGCCGCGGCGCACGCGGTCCGCACGCTCCGCCCGCCGCGCCCGGCCGCCGGTCAGCCCGGGGGACGCCGGCCCGGGCCCCGCGCGCGCCCGCCGAGCCAGACAAAAAGACGCGGGGCGGGCGGGGGGGGGGGCCGCACTCACCTGGGCCCGGCGCCGCGCCGGCCTCGCCGTCGGGGGCCCCGCCGTCCCCGCCCGGGCGGCCCCGCGCCCCGCAGCATTGTTCCGAGAGCGTCGGCGCCGTGCGAGCCCCGCGGCGGGCGGGCGTCGTCTGCCGGGCCCCGCGGCCGGGCGGCAGCTGCGCGCGGCTCCGCCCCCCTCGCCTCCGGCTCCGCCGCCCCGCGCGCCCCGCGCCCGCGCGCCCTCCGCCGCCAGCCCCGCGGCCCGGGGCTCGGGCTCGCCGGGCGCTCCGCCCCGCCCCGCCCCCGCCTCCCGCGGGCCGCGCCGAGGCTCCGCCCCGAGCTCCGCGCCCCGCGCCCGCCGACCCCCGGCCCGGCCCGCGCCGCGCGCCCCGCCTCCGCCGCGCGCCCCCCTCGGCCGCGCCGGGCCGGGCCACCCCGCGGGCGGGGGGGTGGGCGGATCGAGGGTGCCGGCCCCGCATCCACGAGGGCTCGAGCCAGAGGGGGGCCCCGCCGCCGCGACCCGATCCCGGTCCGGGACGGGCTCCGCGGGCGCCCGGGGCCGCCGGCAGGTCGCCCTCGCCCGGGGCGCAGCCGGCCCCGCGCAGGCCCGGCCCCGGCCCCGGGTCTGGCCGGTGACTCGGCCGCTGGAACCTCAGTGCTGCGCCGTCAGCAGAGGGGCCCCGCCCCCCCGCCCCCAGGCCGGGACCCCCGGGCCGCCCGCCGGCCACCCCGCCCCGGCGCCCACCCCGTGCCCGCCTCCCGACTCGGGCCGCCCGGATCGAACGAGTCGGAGACGGGGTTCCTCGGGCGAGAAATCTTTCAACTCGGAGTCTGACATCTTGGGACCCGGTCCAGGCCCTTCCCTCCCTTCCCGCCCTCCCCTCCCTCCCTCCCCTCCCTCTTCCTTCCCTAGGGTTAGCTTTGCACCTTGACCCGGGTGTTTCCCCAGTCAGCCTGCTGACATCGCCTCTCGGTGCCAGGAAAAGACAAGCACCCCCCCCCCCCCCACACACAAGTGCTTTCCTCTGCCCCTGGCCTTCCCCGGAGACACTGTAACCCTAATCACAGCCCTGCCCCGCATGCGCCTGGAGAGCTGAGACCCCCGACCCGGACCACAGTGGAAGGGACCGAGGAAGATGACCCGCATCTCACATGGTTGGTGCTCTGTGAGAAAAGCAAACTGGGTGAAGGGGGTGTGGGGAATACTCTCTCTCTCTCTCTCTCGAGCGCAGCCTGAAGATAGGGACAGAGGGATAAGAGTGGGACTAACACGTGCGTATCATTTATCCTGTGCCAAGCAAGGAGCCAGTCTTCCAGAGCAGGAAAGTCTTGCTCAGAAAGCCGGAAGACTTGCCCGGGCTCCTCAGCTGAAAAGTGGTGTCCCTGGGATTACAACCAAGAGCTTTCTGGTTCCTTTGACGGGCGATGGTCCGCCCGCAGACGCTCCCCCAACACTGCTGCTTTAGTCCTGTTTCTCTTCCTAACGTGAAGGGAGGTCATTTGAACAAATGGAGAAGAGCAACTGGAGCGAGGCTCCAACAACACCCCACCTCAGGCGAGGACAACGTGGAGAGGCAGGTCCAAAGTGATCTGCACTGGAGAGATACAGAAGTGACAGGTAAGGTGTGTAGTCACAGACTTCTCCCAGGGTTTTGAGAAATCCGTGCTTCCCACCATCCCAGATGCGTCAGTTTTTCCTCTGTAAAACAAAGGCCATAATGAATACATGGGAGACACCTTCATGCTTTATTTTCTTCCCTTTACTTGATTATAATTTTTTTCTGTACTGGGATTTAAACTCAGGGCTTTGCACTCTACTGCATGAATCATATCTCCAGCATACTTTGCTCTGGTTATTCTTGAGATAGGGTCTTTTTCTTATGCTAGGGTCAGCCAGGACCTTGAGGTCCCTAGTTAGACTTCCTACCAAAGCTAGGATAACAAATACACACCACCACATCCGGGGGTTTCTGTTGAGATGAAGTCTCATGCACTTCCCCCCCCCCCCAAGATCCAGCCTTAAACCACAGTCTTCCCAATCTCTACCTCTCGTGTAGCTCCTTGGTTTATCTTCAGTGTATAACCAATGTACCTGGTTTATCTTCAGTGTATAACTGGCCTAAAAAATATAATTAAAGAAGCCAAGGCTGGTGGTTTAATGGCATGGGGCAGCAATCAAAAGGTTAATTCACTGTTCTCAGGTCGTGTGCAGCGTTCACACGAAATAAACACATTATGCTGTCTTTGCTGAAATACCACGTGTTTCTTTTTATGCCGCCAACATGGCCATGGAGATGGCTTTATCTTGCCTAATGCAAAGAACCCAGGAATCTTTCAGGAACACACTGAATGTCCATCCTTTTACACAGTGTTGCGCTGCTGACTGCTAAGTAGGCACAGCCTCGGTTAAGGTATACGGAAGCCTGTTCGTGTTATGAACAGTCCTGCTTGAATTCCACAGTGCTCCTGCAACGTGGCGCAATTTGTGTACGCACGGCATACTGTGTCTGGCTAATTATCAGTCCACCTCCATGACACTTCTAATTGCCAGGCTCGGGCTCCTTGGTGCAGCCCAGACCCTGAAGGACAGCTACGCTCTTCTATGTTTTAGTCCATAGATACCATGCTGTACAAGACAACCGTTCAGAGATTAAGACAAACATTTGGGACAGGAAGTGTTTGAGGATATGATAATAAGAGAGAAAGGAAAACTGTTAGATAGGGGTGAAAAGTGGTAGACATAACATGTGTTCTATCATAGCACTTCCCGTTCCCCTAGTGTCTCAGGCTCCTATTCAAGGGCTTCTTCCCTTAACCCTATGGGCTCTGTTCAAATGCTTCTTTTTCCCATAGTACCCTGAATGCCCATTCAACCAATGAAAATAAATAGGAGGCACATGCACAAGCCACCAAATAATCAGCACACACCCAAGAGAGGAGCCCTTGCACTATAAACAACCACCACTTGAGAGGACTCCATTGGGCTCCTCGGTGAGGCCTCCTTCTGGATGGAGAGCCTCCCTCCTTTCTTTGAGGACCTTCCTTTCACTTTCTCCCTACTTTAAGAACACTTCCCTGCCTTTCAATTCTTCAATGTAAGAAGAAAATGAATCAGTCACTCCAAATGGCACCAGTAAGATTGTTTGGAATTAGAACGGCAGAATTATGAAGTTCAGACCATTAACGTATCCTTCAAAGACACAAACTGAGTATGTAAGAATGGCCCAAAGCATGAAAATGTGGCCAGAGAAAGTCATCTGGGCTAGTATTCCCCAGTGGGATGACAGACCTCCACGCGGTAAGATGTCTCTCACCTTACAGTAAGAAAGATGCTGGGTTTTAACCAGTGAGCACTTACTGCATGCCTTCTACTTTCAAGCACTAGATGAGTTCTATAGGGAACACAAAAAGTGAATAAGAGGCAAAAATCTTAGCTCCATGAGAGGAAAGGGAGCCAGGGAAGCAGAACGAAAGAAAGCCAAGAAGTCTTTTAATGGAGGAAGGGGGGGGGGGTCTTTGCCGAGTGAGAAAGGTTGTTATTTTTGGACAATGGGGACTTTTGGGATTTGGGAGAATGGTGTCCACAGGTGAAAGAATGGACGTGGGGGAGGGACACACTTCTTCAGCGATTTTCCACTGCAGTCTGGCTGGAGCATGGCTAAGGGAGACAGACACACCTGGAAAAGTAAGGTAGCACTGGGCAGGAAGGGCGTGGCTTCCAGGTGAGGACGAGATGACATCATCCCAGCCCGGTCCTTGTTCGTCTTGTGTGGATCTTGTCTCCCAGATAGAGTAGGAGGTGTGGGCAGAGACTGGAGACAAGAAGACTAGCTGGAAGTTTATGTCTCTGGTCCAGAAGTGGGCTTTGACAAGGGAGGTGGCCAGAAGTGTAGTAAGGATAGATGGAGTACGGGCAGTTTTGAGAGATAAAGAGGAAGACTTGGAAATGGGCTACTTCACTGATTCCCTGTGAGCCATGATGTATTAACTGGCTGGCATCATGGAATGCTCAGTCGGGGGCAAGTCAAAGTGCTCGATGATTCACATGGCATCTCCCACTTAATCTGCACAGAGATACCGAGGTGGGGGAGTAGCACTGAAGAGTGCAAAGAAACTCAAGATGCCCAGCAAAATTCTGCCCCTTGAAGACTGAGAGAACAGTGGTATCATGGGTACAAATGACAGTTAGGAAAGTTAGAAAATTCAATTTGTGGTTGTCTTGAATTGGAAGGGTACTGTAGCCATCCAGAGTGATATCGTGTAGGGTACGGCGTTGTTCTCTCCACCCATTAAAGAATTAAAAGACAGGCATGTGTTTGAAGCAGACAGAACAAGTTTATTTGAAAGCAAATGAAAAGCCATGAGCTGAGGTCTGAGGATCACAGTTTGAAGCCAGCCTGGGCAGGAAAGTCTGTGAGAGTCTTCTCTCCAATAAAGTACTCAGAAAAAGCCAGGCTTTGTGGCTCAAGTGGTACAGCACTAGCCTTGAGTAAAAGGAGCCCAGGGACAACACCCAGGCCGGAGTCCAAGCCCCAGGATTGGCAAAAAAAAAAAAAGAAAGGAAGAAAGAAGGAAGGAAGGGAGGAAGGAAGGATAGGAGGGAGGGAGGGAGGGAGGGAGGGAGGGAGGGAGGGAGGGAGGGAAAAGCCATGAAAAAAAGTAGGGAGACTATCCATTCAGAAAGAAGCCCCAAAGAGGAGCCCAATGGAGTCTTCTCTGAGAGCAATTATCATGGGCTGGCAGTTAGTCCGGGGCTCCTTCCATACCTCTTCCTTCAGGCTTTGCAACGATTGCTTGTTCATGCACCACCCTGGTTCTTTTCATTTGTTGAGCGAACGCCCAGGACATATGGAATGAAGCATTGTAGCAGGATCCAGGTTCCCTGGTGACCCACGAGTTATCTCCCAGGTGTTACATTTGACCCCTTTTCTCTCTATCTTCCCAGAAGTTCCCTCTTTCTTCCTCTCTAGAGGATGGAGTTACCCTGCCGTACGCGGCATTTACAGCCCGGGTTCCATAAGAGAGAGAGAAGGCATATTGCGAGGAAGAAGCAAACATGTTGTAGAGCACTGGAAGGCTCAGAGCGCACAGACAGAGAGGAGTCCAGAAAGAAATGGAATACAAGGGGATGGGGGGGGGTGGGTGGGGGGTGGGGCTTTTCTTCCAAAATCCTGAGCAGTCCAAAAGAGATCTCAGACTGTGAGCCGGTGAAGACAGGCTACCTGGGGAATTACAACTCTGGTCAATTGCGTGAGGTAAGGGGGCATTTCAGATAAGGTTCAGCCCTTAGCTGTTGTGTTGATGGCAGTAGGAAGACAAACGGGATGGGTAATGGAGGTGAGCAAGGGAGGACTCCAGGAAGGGAGCACTGTACCCAGGACCAGGTGATTCCAAAGGAGAGGTGCGTGCACTCACAAGCCATCAGCTTGGGCTCCTTAAAGCTTAGGCTGGAAGCCAAGGCCCAGCCGGGGGTACTTGGTGAATCTGAAAACCACCATGGAGGGGACCGGGAGAAAAAAGGAAAGAGATCTTGTGGGAGGAAAGCCTCTCCGGCTCCTTTTCAGCACTCGCAGGTCACAGTTTCAGCAAAAGATGAAGAGGCTGACCTGCCAAGCACACAGCCCATGGCCTCCAGGAGCGAGCCCCTCCCCGAGCGCCTCCATGGCCACACCAAAGCTACTGCTCCGGTCTCTGCGACGGGGAGACTCGAGCAGCCTCCCGGTTCATCTGTGTCCTGTGATCATGGTGCCACACATTCCTTACAAACCCTACCCAAGGGGCAGGCACAGTGAGACTGCAGTCCTGGCTATCCTCCCAGCTGCTTGAGGGGCTGAGGCCAGAGGATCCCTTCAGCCCGGGAGTTCAAGCCCAGCCTGGGCAGCGTGGGAAGATACTGTCTCAAATGGTATACTGGATTGAGAACGTAGCTCCGTGGGAGAGCGTTTGACTGGTCTGTGCAAGATCCTGGTTCTATCCCCAACACACACACACACACACACACACACACACACACACACACACACCAAGCAAAATACAAATAAAAATGCATAAACAAATCTTTTTTCTGTTTGTCTTTTGTTTTTTTGGTACTAGAGATTGAACTCAGGACATTGCACTTGCTAGGCAAGCGCTTTGCCACTGAGCTACATCCCAGCCCGCCTAAGCAAATCTTAATCCAGCCTCTCTTTCTTCCCTGAGGTTAGTCCTATTCTCCCTAGGTTAGCCATATTTAGATAACACATAATAAATAACGTAAGTATTATATTCTAAGCACTGAGTTGGGACTTAAAAAATTATTTTTGCCCAAACTAGAGGGAAACATCTCTTAATAACACATGTAGGACATCAGAATCTCAATCTACATGGGGCTGAGAACCCAAGTTTCAAAGTCTTTATGGCATTTCATTGTGCCCAACACTTCCACATTGAAGAAAGAAAGCACCTTTTCTTACACACGATTGTTGTTAGATGTACATACTGTTTTAGATTTTTTCTTTCTTCTTTCTTCCTTTCTCTTTTCTTGTGATGGTGGGTGGTTTTGAACTTAGGGCTCTGAGCTTGCTAGCAGGTGTTCTGCCACTTGAGCTGTCCTGCTGCCCTTTTTGCTTTTGTTATTTTTCAGGAAGGATCTCAAGCTTTTTGCCTTGGCTGGACCCACCTTGGGCTGCCTTCTTTGTTATAGCCCCATATGGCTACCATACTCCCTTACAGGCTGAGATGGCTTCTTACAGGTTTTTGCCTGGGCTGACGTCAAACTATGATCCACTTAATTTCTGTCTCTTGAGTAGTAGAGACTACAGGGGTAGTAGAGACTACAGGGGTGAACCACCATGCCTGTCTATTGCATAGACATTATTAAGTTTCTACAAACTTTAATTTTCAAAAGGTTATTGTTATAGGTTGAATTCCACCCCCCCCCGAAAAAAAACCAAGACAGATTGAAATCCTAAGTCCAGAATGTAATCTTATTTGTAAATAGTTTGGTATTTTTTCATCATTGCTTTTATTTATTTTTTGAGACTAGGTCTCCCTATAGTATATAGCCAAGGTTGAACTCTAATACCCTATGTATCTCAGGTTAGCTTTGAATTCACAGTTCTGACTCTGTCCCCTTAGTGCTGTTCCACCATATCAGACAAAATGGTTCTTATTTACCTAAAAAGAATATGACATTTGCAATATGTCATAACTTTTTTAAGCCTGTTAAAAAACATAAAGGGTTTCTTTTTCTCTTCCCTGGTCTCTTTTCTTCTTATAGTTTTCACAGTAAATGTGCCTGTAAGGAATTTTAAGTCAGTTCTAGACAGGCATGGTAGTTCTTGCCTGTAATCGTAGTGACCCAGAAGGCTGAATTGGGAGGATCGTGTTTCCAGGCAAACCCAAGCAGAAAAGTCCAAGATATCCTCATTAACTCATGTGGTAGCGTGCGCCTGTCATCTCAGCTATATGGGAAATGAAATATGATGTGATCCCGGCTGGCCAGGTCATAAATAGGAAGACTTATCCCCAAAATAGTTAAAGCAAAAATGGCTGGCTGTATGGCTTAAGTGGTAGAGCAAGCACAAGACCCTGCCTTTGAACTAGAGCAATTTGCCAATATCTAGCAATGAGGAAGACACATTTTAATGCAGAACAAATAACTCAGGAAGTTTCTTGTTTCCCTCCATGACACATCACACTGTAAAACCCAAACCAACCAACCAAACAAAACACTTCACCTTGCCCCGTCCTTCCTTTCAGGTTTCTGAGAGCATGTATTCAGCCAAAAGGCAGAGTCTGAGTTTGAGTGGGGGTGGGGGAGGGGGGAGGGGGAGGGAGAAGTTGACAACAGAGAGAAAAAAACAACACCTCATACCTAGGACCTGCAGATGGGTGTGCGCAGCCTCCCATCCGTTTCCTGCCCATGGTAGGGTAACTGGTGTGGGTCATTCTTTTTTTTTTTTTGGTCAGTCCTGGGGCTTGGACTCAGGGCCTGAGCACTGTCCCTGGCTTCTTTTTGCTCAAGGCTAGCACTCTGCCACTTGAGCCACAGCGCCACTTCTGGCCATTTTCTGTATATGTGGTGCTGGGGAATCGAACCCAGGGCCTCATGTATATGAGGCAGGCACTCTTGCCACTAGGCCATATCCCCAGCCCAGGTGTGGGTCATTCTTGACTACCCATGCCAACCCCCAGCCTTCCACAGACCCTGGAGTCACCACGCCCCTTGTCATTAGGCGTAGAATTAACATTCTCATTTGCATCTCAACCCAGCCAGGTGGTGAGAACTGGGCCTAGCCAGACCAGTCCAGAATGGAGCCCAGAAGCTGTGAGAAGAGATTTATCTCCCAGATTCCCTCAAGCTTGACAACAGCTTTGCACAGGGTGACCTTTGTTTAGCCAGAGGATGGTGGGCTGTGGGCCGACATTCCAGCCGACTGAGTGAGAGAGAGAGACATTCAGCTGTGGTGGCGGAGAGGGTCTGGGGGACACATGGAGGAGGAAGGCCCAGGGGCCACGGAATGGCAGAATCGAGGAGCTGTGCGGTGATCTATGAATGGGGGGAGGGTAGCAGAATCTCCAGAAAGGGGGAGGGTGCACAGGGCGGACTCACTCACAGGAAAGGACCAGGCCTTCCTAAGGAGTCTTTAAGAGAACAGCTCTTTTGACTGCCTGCTCCGATGTGATTTTTTCTCTTAGTCATAGTGGTGGCTGGCTGGAGAGATGTGAAGAAAGCTGTGGGGAGGGGGTCAGAGAAGCACGTGATGAGCTGATTAACAAGAGGGCTTTGTGAGAGGCCAGGGCCCACCTGCAGAGCTGCCCGGGGGGGGGGGGGGGGGGGAGGTGGGGGGGGGTTGAAGGAGAAAAGAGTTTCCAGAAAGACACCACAATAAGAGCATCAAAGCACACAGGAAAACAAAAACGCGCATTGGCGAGGTGAAGGGATTGTAGAGTTTTATCTCGGATTCTTCTTTAAATAAATCTTCCATTATCTAGTGTTCTCCCCTCCAGGTCGCTATCAGAAGATGCTGGAGCCGGGACTCCTGCATAGCCAGGGCACCGGGCTGGTGGGTTTTGATCACAAAGGAATCCGCAGTAAGCAGTCATGTATGCTTTAAAAAGAATAAAATAGAACCAACATGAAAATCTCCTCCAACTCAGCTGACTAAGTCGGCGGACAATGATTCCACAGTGCTCATGTCCAGAAAGAAGATGAGTGTGACTTTTATATCAGAGTATAGTGTTCTTTTGTTTGTGATCTAGTGAGAGCACGGGCTTGGCAAAGCTGTGGTGGTGGAGAGGCCTCCGATCCACCCAGCTCCTCCCGCCCGTGCTGGGCAGATGGGCAGAAGAGCCCAAAGCCCGGCTTACCTGAGCGCTGTATTTGGATGGAGTGGAGAGGGGACAGCAAAATAAAATAGACACACATCCTCCGTGACCACTCCCTTTAGCTCGCTGTTTGCCTTGCCCATGGCCCTTATCGGGCTGGCTCCACCGAGTAGTACTGTGGCATTTCTAAACTTTCTAGGGTGTCCATGGTCTCTACAGGGCCAGACGTACAGTTTCGCCCATCACCTTCTTAGGGGCTCATGGAAGGAATTGCTTCGCATTTCTCGTTTCCTTCCCATTCTTCCTATGAGCTTGGTTAAAAGTCACTGACAAGCATGAGGGACAAGGTAACAGTACAAGAAATGTATCCAATGCCTAACGTATGAAACTGTAACCTCTCTGTACATCAGTTTGATAATAAAAATTTGAAAAAAAAAAAAAAGAAATGTCTTTCAAAGTCAAAAAAAAAAAAAAGTCACTGACAATAACCGCGTCGCAGCCTGAATCCTATGCTGTCTTACAATTCCTCCTACTCCATTGGTTCGTTGTCGCCTTTAAACTCAGCATCCCTCAAAGTCTCAAGGCATTGGCAAGATGGCACCCAGTTTATCGCCAGCCCGTAACAACCATGAGGAAGCCTCGTTACCATGGAGAACTCAAGAGGGCAGGTTCTCCTGACTGCGGTCCTCGCACCTGCCCGCTTTTCTCAGCCTGCTTCTCCAGACGCCTCCAAACTCCTGCAGAGCAAGGCCAGAGGCTCGGGGAGCACCCCGAGGTCAGCCGGCACCCGCATACCTGCTCCCAATTTTCTGTGTTCGCTTTCTCACCGCCACCTGACAAACACAACAAGGGAGGACTTGCTTATCTTGCTCCTGGCTGAGGACATTTCAGTTCACAGTCCTTGGCTCCGTTGGTGGTGCGAAGGCAGAGCATCATGGTGGAAAGAGCGTGAGTCAGAGGCTTCTCACCCCCAGGCTGACGGGGAGCAGAGGGACGGATGCTTCCAAGGCTTTCATCAGAAGAGGAAATCCCTTCCTCCCGCCAGCACCCTTCCACTGAAAACTCACCCTGGGCCTGGCTCTGAGCAAGCCCTGCGCTGCAGAGCCCAGGCCGCCAGCTCTGCCTCCTGGCTTCCCGAATGGGAAAACAGATCAGCGGGGAGGGGGGAGGTAAGGACACCCCATGAGGGTGGCTGGGTTCGAACCACGAGCCTCAGATCTTAGTCTGCTGAGCTGCTAGGATTACAGGTGTGAGCCCCTCGCCCAGCCTCCATGTGGCTTTGTGTGGCTCTCACAGGTTACGCCCCCCCCCCCCCCAATCACTCCTCTGGTTTGGAACGGAACTTCTAGAGCCGGAAGCAAACGCAGATCTTTCCTCTTTACAAGCAATTGCTATCACGACGGAAAGCTGACTGACACGAGAAGGCAAGGCAGGCCAGCCTATTCTGTAGACTGACTACTTGTTCCTAGACCGACGCGTGGCCGCCACATTTCCAGTGCTTCCAGTTGCCTTCTTGTGTTCTCTACAGTTAACGGATCCTCTTCCCGCCTCTCCTGTGGCACCTCGCAGAACTCCCAGGCTGGCTGTCCGACTCAGCAAGGTAAGCGGGACGCACGGTCCCAGGTGTGGAGAGAGAAGAAGAAAGTGCCTGCTGCTCGGAAAAGGCAAAGACCTGCCGCGTAGTCACAGCGCCAGGCGGAGCTGACCCGCGCAGTGCGCTGAGGACGAGGTGTTTTCGTGCAGCACTGGGGGGGGGGGAGGTGCAGTGGGCAACGCAAACGCCGCATCCCCCCGTGGGGACCACGCGGAGCGCGCACTCACAACCCTACTTCCCAGTGACACGAAGACGTTTAAACCCCAGCGCATCCGGAGACAGCTGGACATTTCAATAATACCCTGGAGACAGTGCCCTACATCAAATAACTGTTGGGCGCGATTTAAAATGCTCACATCAAGAGAAGCAAAAAGGTTTGCTTATCTGTTCCTCCCTTCGCCCGCCCCTCAGGCTTTCAGTTCCACGCCCCTCCCCTTCCCAACACGACTGGGATTCAGGCACGCTCTCTGCTCTGAGTTCCGAGGAAGCCCTGCCTTGCGCTTTGAGTGGACACCACGTTCTGTGCCTGTTGGCATCCGCCCCCCAACCCCTCGCTGGCATCCGCCCCCCAACCCCTCGCTGGCATCCGCCCCCCCCACCCCAGGTACCTTATTTCAGTTCTTCAAGGCAAATAAGCTTAGCACTTCATTTCT